>NW_025245737.1:0-2593 GCF_018294505.1 Triticum aestivum
TCCCGAGATTTGGGTTCCTCCGAGAAGAAGGCGGGATATTCAAGTCGAAGACGATCCTCCCTTTCCCAAGTTGCTTCATCCTCAGAATGGTGCGACCATTGAACCTTGAGAAACTTGATATTATGACGTCGCGTGGTACGTTCGGCTTGATCGAGGATACGAATGGGGTACTCTCGATATGTAAGATTATCTTGGAGATCAAGCGTTTCGTGGTCCACTTCACGGATAGGATCCGAGAAGCAACGCCTGAGTTGAGAAACGTGGAAGACATCGTGGACCCTGGAGAGGTGCGGAGGTAGTTCCAATTGGTAGGCAACTTCTCCTCGTTTGGCGAGAATGCGAAAGGGTCCAATGTAACGAGGAGCCAATTTGCCTTTGATACCGAAGCGATGGGTTCCCTTCAGAGGGGTGACCCGAAGATAAGCCTTCTCGTCAATTTCGAAAGTCATAGCCTTATGTTTTCGGTCATATTGACTCTTTTGACGAGGTTGGGCTGTTTTCAACTTTTCACGAACGATACGAACTTGTTCTTCTGCTTCCTGAATCATATCCGGGCCAAAGAATTGTCTTTCCCCGGTCTCTGACCAATTAAGGGGTGTTCGACATCGTCGTCCATAGAGGACTTCAAAAGGGGCTTTACCCAAGCTAGATTGATAGCTGTTGTTGTAAGCGAATTCGGCAAATGGAAGGCACTTCTCCCAGTCCATTCCGAAAGAGATAACAGAGGCTCGAAGCATGTCTTCTAGAATCTGATTGACGCGTTCCACTTGACCACTCGACTGAGGGTGGAAGGCGGTGCTAAAGGAGAGACGAGTTCCCATAGCATTTTGGAAACTTTCCCAAAATCGAGAGGTGAAAAGACTTCCTCGATCCGAATTGATTTCCAAAGGAACACCATGAAGGGACGCTATTCGGGAGATGTATAAGTCTGCCAGCTGACTAGCGGTTATACTCTCGCGAACAGGTAGGAAATGAGCTACCTTGGAAAGACGATCGACCACGACGAAAATAGCATTATTCCCTCTTTTGGTCCTGGGAAAACTGGTAATGAAATCCATACCAATTTTATCCCATTTCCATTCAGGAATAGCTAAGGGTTGAAGGGTGCCAGCAGGCCGTTGATGCTCTGCTTTTACACGACGACAGACGTCGCAATTAGCAATATACTGAGCAATTTCTCTTTTCATCCTAGTCCACCAGAACCTCTGGCGTAGGTCCTGATACATTTTAGTGCTACCGGGATGAATGGTGAGAGGAGATTCATGAGCCTCCTTAAGGATCAGCTGCCGTAGATGCTGGTTCTTGGGAACCACTAGACGGTTCTCAAAGTACACAACACCATGATCATTGGTGGAGAAACAACTAGCACCTCCGCTAGCAATGTTCTCTTTGATTTTAGATATTCCCTTATCTCGCTTTTGGGCAGCGATGATTTGATCCGTAAGAGTAGGTTTTGCTACCAAGGTGGAAAGAAAACCTTGAGGTACAATGTGAAGGTTAAGCTTCCGAAATTCCTCATGGAGAAGCGGTTGACTTTGTTGTAACATCAGGTTGTTACAATAAGATTTACGACTTAGCGCATCAGCCATAACGTTGGCTTTCCCTGGGGTATAGGTTATTCCTAAGTCGAAGTCTGTGATCAATTCAACCCAACGTCTCTGCCTGAGATTCAAATCCGGTTGGGTGAAAATATACTTCAGACTTTGGTGATCAGTGAATATTTCACAACGATTTCCGAGGAGGTAATGTCGCCAGGTCTTAAGTGCATAGACTACGGCTGCAAGCTCTAGATCATGAGTAGGATAATTCTCCTCATGTGGGTGCAATTGCCGTGAAGCGTAAGCAATTACGTGTCGATCTTGCATGAGAATGCAACCTAGTCCTTGTCGCGAGGCGTCGCAGTAGATAACAAAGTCTTTGGAGAAGTCTGGCGGTACCAGCACGGGAGCAGAAGTCAGGCGTCTTTTCAGTTCCTGAAAGCTGTGCTCACATTGTGGAGTCCATTCAAACTTCTTATCTTTCTTGAGGAGTTCGGTTAGAGGTTTGGCAACCTTGGAGAAGTTCTCGACAAAGCGACGACAATAGCTCGCTAAGCCTAGAAAACTCCGAACTTGCTTGACCGATTCGGGTGGAGTCCAGTTAAGGATGGCTTGAACTCGCTCAGGGTTAACAGCAATACCTTTACCAGATATTACATGACCCAGATAGGTCACTTCTGACAACCAGAATTCACATTTAGAGAATTTGGCATAAAGGCGATGCTCTCGAAGTTTCTTCAACACTAGCCTTAGATGTTCGGCATGTTCTTCCTCGTTCTTGGAGTAGATGAGTATATCATCGAGATAAACTACGACGAATTTATCCAAATACTCCATGAAGATTGAGTTCATTAACCGAGAAAAGGTGGCTGGAGCGTTGGTTAAACCGAAGGACATGACGGTGTACTCGTATTGGCCATAACGAGTAACAAAGGCCGTTTTAGGAATGTCCCCGTTTCTGATTTTGATTTGATGGTAGCCCAACCTCAAATCCATCTTGGAGAAGACTGAGGATCCAGCGAGCTGATCATACAGGTCGTTGATCCTGGGAAGCG
>NW_025245738.1:0-2593 GCF_018294505.1 Triticum aestivum
TATGACAACCGGCAGGAGCCATAGGAGTTGTCTTAATTATTGTATGACCTGCGTGTCAATGATTTAACGCCATGTAATTACTTTACTTTATTGCTAAACCGTTAGCTATAGTAGTAGAAGTAATAGTTAGCGAGCAACTTCATGGAGGCATGATGATGGAGATCATGATGATGGAGATCATGGTATCATGCCGGTGACGAAGATGATCATGGAGCCCCGAAGATGGAGATCGAAGGAGCTATATGATATTGGCCATATCATGTCACTACTTTATATAATTGCATGTGATGTTTATTATGTTTTATGCATCTTGTTTACTTAGAACGGCGGTAGAAAATAAGATGATCCCTTATAATAATTTCAAGAAAGTGTTCCCCCTAACTGTGCACCGTTGCTAAAGTTCGTCGTTTCGAAGCACCACGTGATGATCGGGTGTGATAGATCCTTACGTTCACATACAACGGGTGTAAGACAGTTTTACACATGCATAAACACTTAGGGTTAACTTGACGAGCCTAGCATGTACAGACATGGCCTCGGAACACAAGAGACCGAAAGGTCGAACATGAGTCGTATGGAAGATACGATCAACAAGGAGATGTTCACCGATGATGACTAGTCCGTCTCACGTGGTGATCGGACACGGCCTAGTCGACTCGGATCGTGTAACACTTAGATGACTAGAGGGATGTCAAATCTGAGTGGGAGTTCATTAAATAATTTGATTAGATGAACTTAATTATCATGAACTTAGTCTAAAATCTTTGCAAAATATGTCTTGTAGATCAAATGGCCAACGCTCATGTCAACATGAACTTCAACGTGTTCCTAGAGAAAACCAAGCTGAAAGATGATGGCAGCAACTATTCGGACTGGGTCCGGAACCTGAGGATTATCCTCATAGCAGCAAAGAAAGCATATGTCCTAAAAGGACCGCTAGGTGAAGCACCCATCCCAGAGAACCAAGACGTTATGAACGCTTGGCAGTCACGTGCTGATGATTACTGCCTCGTTCAGTGCGGCATGCTTTACAGCTTAGAACCGGGGCTCCAAAAGCGTTTTGAGCAACACGGAGCATATGAGATGTTCGAGGAGCTGAAAATGGTTTTTCAAGCTCATGCCCGGGTCGAGAGATATGAAGTCTCCGACAAGTTCTATAGTTGTAAGATGGAGGAAAACAGTTCTGTCAGTGAGCACATACTCAAAATGTCTGGGTTGCACAACCGCCTGTCCCAGCTGGAGATCAACCTCCCGGACGAGGCGGTCATTGACAGAATCCTTCAGTCGCTCCCACCGAGCTACAAGAGCTTTGTGATGAACTACAATATGCAGGGGATGGTAAAGACCATTCCTGAAGTATTTTCAATGCTGAAGTCAGCAGAGGTTGAAATCAAGAAAGAACATCAAGTGTTGATGGTCAATAAGACCATTAAGTACAAGAAGGGCAAGGGTAAGAAGAACTTCAAGAAGGACGGCAACGATGTTGCCGCGCCCGGTAAGCCAGTTGCCGGGAAGAAGTCAAAGAATGGACCCAAGCCTGAGACTGAGTGCTTTTATTGCAAAGGGAAGGGTCACTGGAAGCGGAACTGACCCAAATACTTAGCGGACAAGAAGGCCGGCAACACTAAAGGTATATGTGATATACATGTAATTCATGTGTACCTTACCAGTACTCGTAGTAACTCCTGGGTATTTGATACCGGTGTCGTTGCTCATATTTGTAACTCGCAGCAGGAGCTACGGAATAAGCGGAGACTGACGAAGGACGAGGTGACGATGCGCGTCGGGAATGGTTCCAAGGTCGATGTGATCGCCGTCGGCATGCTACCTCTACATTTACCTACGGGATTAGTTATGAACCTCAATAATTGTTATTTAGTGCCAAGTTTGAGCATGAACATTGTATCTGGATCTCGTTTAATACGAGATGGCTACTCATTTAAATCCGAGAATAATGGTTGTTCTATTTATATGAGAGATATGTTTTATGGTCATTCCCCGATGGTCAAAGGTTTATTCTTAATGAATCTCGAACGTAATGTTACACATATTCATAGTGTGAATACCAAAAGATGTAAAGTTGATAACGATAGTCCCACATACTTGTGGCACTGCCGCCTTGGTCACATTGGTGTCAAGCGCATGAAGAAGCTCCATGCTGATGGACTTTTAGAGTCTCTCGATTATGAATCATTTGACACATGTGAACCATGCCTTATGGGCAAAATGACCAAGACTCCGTTCTCCGGAACAATGGAGCGAGCAACCAACTTATTGGAAATCATACATACTGATGTGTGTGGTCCAATGAGCGTTGAGGCTCGCGAAGGATATCATTATGTTCTCACTCTCACTGATGACTTAAGTAGATATGGGTATGTCTACTTGATGAAACACAAGTCTGAGACCTTTGAAAAGTTCAAGGAATTTTAGAATGAAGTAGAGAATCAACGTAACCGAAAGATAAAATTCTTACGATCGGATCGTGGAGGAGAATATTTAAGTCACGAATTTGGTACACACTTAAGAAAATGTGGAATCGTTTCACAACTCACGCCGCCTGGAACACCTCAGCGTAACGGTGTGTCCGAAC
>NW_025245739.1:0-2593 GCF_018294505.1 Triticum aestivum
GACCTAGATTTAGTTTTAGGCTGCCTTGGGACGTCCTCCCACCTCCTTGGCCGCCACCCCTTGCTCCTATATAAGTAGATCCATCTAGTAGCTTTTCCTTGGGATTTGTTTAGTTAAAAGTTAGCCATTGCAACTTCGTGTACTTCGTTTGTGTCCAACGACCAGACCAAGACCGCTTCCGGATCCCCACCATTATCAATACTTCATATATATTTGCAATATTCAGATTGCTTTATCATATTCTTGCTCGTTCTTCGATTGCTTGCAGGAATAGACCTTCGTGGTCAGGCTGACCGTGCTTCCAGCATCGTCAGTAACCTCAGGAGATTGGTTTAGCGATTGCTAAGGCGCAACGTTGTGCACGTTCGTAGTCGGATTGTCAAAGTCGTCTCCACCAAATCGATAGTTATCATCTCATCGAAAGATCGGGACACCCCCGCCTCTATCAGCTACCCACTACTTTGATCACACCACCTATTTTAGAGGACTACGTTGATAATTTGAGTTTGCCATGTGATCAAACAACTGAAATACCAACAATTTTGAGTGCACCCATTGAATTAACTATTGATGCAAAAGAACCAATGTTTAATCATTTTGATATGACCTCTAATCTTGGTGATGATTCTGTGTTGAATGACTTATTGCATGTTTGCGTATTTAAGCATGTTGTAGCATGTAAATTTGATGCAAGTAAGGTTTATTCACCAATGTTGGGATGGTTTAATGATGAACATTGTCAATCTTTTGAAATGAATAAGAGCTTCACTTATATGTGCAAACTGAGTTGCAATATTTTCATGCCTTCTACTTCTTGTGCTAATTTTTTGGCTTTAGATTTTATGAACTATGCAAGTTACTCATCTATTCATGTGTCATATATGCAAAAATGAAGGGAAGTAAAAATGGATGACATATACATATACAACATGTACACCTTGTCTCTTTTGTTAGCCACATTTCAGATTAAGCAACGCCGAGGACGGCTTTATTTTCAAGAAGGGGAGGATGATGAGGACATGACTACCTTGGATATGACCAAAAATATTGCATATATGCATATTTGTCAGGTGATTCCTAGTGCAAACTATTCAATAATCTATTTATGTTATCCAGAACAAAAATACTTCACACACTTTTGTGTTTTGTCTAATTGCAGGTGTATGGGACATTTGTACAATCCACATATGAAGATAAGGAAGAAAAAGAGATGTTTATTTGCTGTCCAAAAAGTTCTCTCACGTCACTTTTGGCCCAAGAGAAGATAGAGTCCAAGACTCTCACGTTCTGGATTCAGATTCGGACTGCACAGACACACCTGACTCAAAACGCACACAAGTTTTTCATACGGACTCCGAATTGGGTGATTCTTTTTTTTTGGAAACTAGATTTCGTGCACTTTCCAACCCAATTGGAATCACCTTCAAATTCGTCTGGAGCGTTGAGTTGTGGACGAAACAATCTGATGCTGCAGCAGAATCCGAGTCAAACTACAAGTCCAAAGGTGTTACATCACCTCCACTTGGGCCCATTGGCCTTGTACGACCTAGATTTAGTTTTAGGCTGCCTTGGGACGTCCTCCCACCTCCTTGGCCTCCACCCCTTGCTCCTATATAAGTAGATCCATCTAGTAGCTTTTCCTTGGGATTTGTTTAGTTAAAAGTTAGCCATTGCAACTTCGTGTACTTCGTTTGTGTCCAACGACCAGACCAAGACCGCTTACGGATCCCCACCTTTATCAATACTTCATATATACTCGCAATATTCAGATTGCTTTTATCATATTCTTGCTTGTTCTTCGATTGCTTGCAGGAATAGACCTTCGTGGTCAGGTTGATTGTGCTCCGGCGTGGTCAATAACCTCTCAGAGTTGGTTTAGCGATTGCTAAGGCGCAACGTCGTGCACGATTGTAGTCGGATCGTCAAAGTTGTCTCCACCAAATCGATAGTTATCATCTCATCGAAAGATCGGGACACCCCCGCCTCTATCACTTGTGTGACCGTTTTGGGCTGCGGCCAACTCTCAATAGCTTCAATCTTGGCTTTATCAACTTCAATTCCCTGTGGAGTAACAACATAGCCAAGAAAAGATACGCGGTCGGTGCAAAAGGTGCACTTCCCAAGGTTACCAAAGAAACGTGCATCACGTAGAGCAATAAAAACAGCACGTAAATGTTCCAAATGTTCTTCCAAAGATCTGCTATAAATCAATATGTCATCAAAGTAAACTACCACAAATCGTCCAATGAAAGCACGTAAAACTTCGTTCATTAATCTCATGAAAGTACTAGGTGCATTAGTTAACCCAAAAGGCATGACTAACCACTCATATAATCCAAACTTAGTTTTAAATGCTGTTTTCCATTCATCTCCCAATTTCATACGAATTTGATGGTAGCCACTACGCAAATCAACTTTGGAGAATATTGTAGAGCCACTCAATTCATCAAGCATATCATCTAGCCTAGGAATAGGATGACGATAACGAATAGTAATATTATTAATGCCTCTACAATCAACACACATACGTGATGTACCATCCTTTTTCGGCACTAGAATAATAGGAACAGCACAAGGACTAAGGGATTCGCGT
>NW_025245740.1:0-2592 GCF_018294505.1 Triticum aestivum
CACGTCTCTATCACAAACAAACACAAACACACATGCATGCCACGCACAGCCACACACACACCTTATCTTCTGTCCCTCTCATCTTTCTCACCATCTCACACATCCACACTCTCGTACACAGGCACACAGCCATGGAGAACTCGAAGCACGCCGGCGGAGGACTCGAGCAGCAGCAGCAGCCTGCCGGCGTAGTGCTTGAGCACCTCCAGCTTCAGGTGTGCACCGTTCGTTCTCCTGCTCGCCCGCATGCCATCTCTCAAGCAGCAAAGTAGCAGCAGCTAGCAGCACGTACGCCGGCGGCCGGCCACCAAACTCCCTCATGCACGTAGCAGCGAAGCAGCTGATGCGAGGCAGCTGCAAGCGGCAGCGGCAGCACATGCACACGGCGGGAAGGCAACAGCTCACCAACCACACGCCGGCGAGCGGCGGCGCCAACAACCACGGAGGCCACGAGCCACATGCGTCGTCGACGGCGCCACCAAGAGCGACGGCCAGCTCATCTCACATAGACGCGTCTTCTTGCTGAGCAGCAGCACCCGCACGCTCCGGCAAGCCAACAACAGACCGGCCAAGCTAGCACACAAGCAGCGGACCGGCTAGCTTGGCAGAGGAGAGGGCATTGCTCAAACAGTTGACTAGTTGTCTGGATCCCCCCTATGATCACTGGGGCCACTGTAACTTGCGGGCATGAATCGGGACGTCGCCGTTGACGGCGGCGTCTTTTTTTTTTTTAAATTTTGCTGAACATCTTTACCGAGTGTACAACTCGGGAACCTTTTCCGAGTGCTACTGTACCAATTTTTGCCATTTCCGTCGTCCGTTAGTTATGTTTCACCGAGTCCCATATTTGCCGAGTACCACAAAAAACACTTGGCAATGGCGTTGCCGAGTGTGCGATGGTTGGTTCTCGGCGAAGTTCTCTTTGCCGGCAGGCTGTACGCCGAGTGTCCTTTGCCGAGTGCAACACTCGGCAAAGGCTTTGCCGAGTTTTTTGGGCCTTCGCCTACTGTTTACGGCACTCGGCAAAGCCGTTGATTCCAGTAGTGCACAAACGTTTTAAATAGACAAATCTATGAAAAATCACAAACAAACCCACGTGTGTTGTGTCTCCACTATGTGGTTAGAAATCCCACCAAAACTATCATGTTGGGACATGTGTCGTGTATGTAGTGAGCTACTTGTCATCATGAGAGAAGGTGAGAGTGAGATTTGCAAGAGTTACACCTTAATTAGTGATTTCAGAAATGCACCCTACTACACCCCAGGGATTGATTCCCCGACCCTGGTCACCATTTCTAGCTCAACGCGTTTGATTCGGTGGCTACTCCGAACTGGCCGGCACCGGCGGTCACCTCACATCGTGGGACCGGCTAAGTGTCGAGTTGCCGACGTCATCTCGGCGGCGGGACACCAGGTGGCCTTGTGTGACACGACCCCAGGGGGGGCTCACCTAGCCACCTAGGGGAGATCTAGTAAGTGCATGCTAAGGGCATCTCCAAGGTGGACCCACAAGCCGCCCGCATCCGTCTGTACCAAGCTGTTTGGATCACTGGATCCATCCAACACGGGCCTGTATCGGTCTACGGCGCTGTCCGGACATGTTCTCTCGAAATCGGAGACAAAAGTGGGGCCAGTTTGCGGGAGTCCGGACATGCGAAACATACGAATCCGACACCCCATCCTACCCAAAACCCTTCCCGGACTCCGTGACTCCATCCTACTCATTTTCTCTCCTTCCTTCGTTCTCTCTTGCCTTCGCTGCCGCTCCACCACCCCGGCCACAACACCACACCCCTGCCGGAACTCTGCGTCTTTGTCACCTCCGGGGCTCTAGCAGGGCTCCCCGCCGCTTCTTAAGCGTCTCCATTCAACCCCTATCCACCAACTTCTATTCTCACCTTGCCCGGCAATTGTTCGCTGAATCGCCGAAGCTGAAAACAGTTGTCCATTCTACCTTCTAGTAATGGATTCTGAATTGGAGTACATATATGAGTAGTATGTTGAGTCGTCCGACGGCTCGTCGGACGAGAAGGATTACCCCGATGAGACGGCAATGATGCAAGCGGTCCTTGAAGACGCGGAGCGTGCGGAGGAGCATGTTCTCAATTTCAAGGGCTCGATTAAGGGTCATTGAGTGCTGAATCGCAACAAGGCGCGGCGGGCATTTGACACTGATGGCCTACTACTTTGCCCCGATGCACTATTCCCTGACCATTTTCGCCGGCATTTTTGGATGCGCAAGACTGTCTTCGATTGTTTGTACCATGGTGTCCAGTGCTACGATGACTACTTCATCCTGAAGAAGGACGCCATGGGATGCTTCTCTGGTTACCAGAAGTGCACGACCGCACTCCGGAAGATTGCATATGGTACGACTGCTAATTCGTGGGACGAGTACCTATGGATGTCTGAGAGCACATGCGGAAATGCCATGGTCAGGTTTGCAACTTCCATGGTCGTGGTGTTCGGACCTCGGTACATGATAGAACGAACTGTGGCAGACACCGAGAGGCTCTTGGCAATCTCAGAACCGATATGGTGGCCAGGTTTGCTTGGATCTCTTGAGTGCATGCATTGAAAATGGAAGAACTG
>NW_025245741.1:0-2592 GCF_018294505.1 Triticum aestivum
GCGGCGCCGGCGCCGGCTGCGGGCTAGGGTTCGAAGGGGGGGAGGGGGTGGGTGGGGGACTATGGAGGGGGGTGGTGTTTGAGGATACGCCGCGGCTACTGAAAATTTTAGTAATGGTGGGTGGAGATGGTGGTGGACGAGGGAGGGCGACGGTTCAAATGCCTCGGCTACTGCAATTTTACTATAAGGTCAGTGGTGGAGCAGTGTGGGCGATGGTTGAAGTACGGTGGCTACTAAAATTTGGGTAAAGGGATTGATGTGGGGCGGGGTGCCTAAGATCGCGCACAGTCCAATAACAATATATGTGTATGATAATAAGGAAAAGTGGCGCGGATCCACCGATTTTTGCAACGCTCAAGGCGGGTAGTTAGTTTTTTATATTTCTAGCTAGATGGTCTATCACACACGGTTCATCCTAATTGCCAAATAAACTTACCCACCTTTAGCTTCCACAGGTGGTGGTTTTACATCTCACTTGCATCGCACACGGTTAAGCCAGTACCTCCACCCTTTGCTCACGCTTGCGCGGTCGTGGTGATTTCAGCGCACTTGCATCGACACGGTTGAGCCAGCACCTCCACCCTTTGCTCACGCTTGCATGGTCGTGCTGATTTCAGCGCACTTGCATCACACACGGTTGAGCCAGTACCTCCACCTTAATTTGCTCGCGATTGTGCGGTCCTGGTGATTCACATCGCACTTGTATCGCACACGGTTAAGATATTATACCCCGTGTCCATTGAGGGTCATCAGAGTCTTTGCGGCAAAAAGTAACGTTAGGGAGGGTCAAAAGACAGCCACACCAGCATGTGGCCCAAATATATATGAGTGAAAAGGGTGGTATGTGATGTTCAAAATTCCAATGCACAACTTTGGCCCTTTGGGCCCACGGTTGGGTGCGTCATTGAAGATCGATGAGAGGGGTCAGAAGTCAAGAACCACCTGGAAGTGGCCAAATATATGTACGAATATTGGGGATGTTTAAAACTTTAAATAAAAAATGCATAACTTTGGTGGCACCTGCCTCGCAAACCCGAAAGCACCCTAACAACCACCTAGCTAGGATATATATAATGACATAATGTCGTACCTAGCTAGGATGCTTGGCCCACCACCTCCCACTTCGTGTCAGCGGGGCGGATGCATGTATTGATTGATACTTTAGTCATACATGCATGTCGCCATGGCCTACCATAAGACGGACCAATAAATCTTTCGTTTGGTCAAATGACAGTTGTTGTTGTCGATAAACCGCTTGGGCCAATAGATTGAACCATCATAAACATCGCTCGAGAGGGACCACAAAACCAGCACCTCTTGCGTGCGGCCCAAAATGATGTACATTGGGAAGGGGTGATGTGTGTTTTCAATATAGAATAATGTACAATTTAGATGTGGTGCCTACCTCTCGATACAGACAACAACCATGAAGCCAAGGTAGTTAAGGACGGGATATGTACGCATGGTTTGATGTAGGTCGAACCCAACAATCTGAGCATCTGTGAGGGAATCCTGACAACGCATGAGCTCGAGCTTTGGTTGACCGACATTTGACGGTGACCGGCCCTAACATGAACTAGGAGGAATCCATTCATGGCCAACACATACCCCTCACTATCGGTCAAACGAATGATATATATACACTCGGGGAGCCCACAGATATCCGTGTTGTCACAAAAAACCGCACAAGGGAGACGTGGTCGATCAGAAGACCCCGTATACACTGCATGCGGCCCGAAAATATGTATGGGTACGATGGTGTATGATGTGTTTAGATCCCAAATGCACAACATCGATGGGCCACGCCAAGTACATTACAAACCGAACACCATACCCAACTCCAAGCCTGGTTCAATACCTATGATGTCAGTTTCCCAACTTCGAGGCGGTAGCAAGGGGGTCGTCCCACACTTGCGCTCAAACTTTATTTTGTCTAGCATGGGACATGTCTATATATATCTATACATATATACACCTATATAGTGTTTGAATAACTATGAAAGTTGCTCGTTGGATGAAGCCAATCCGATGGTACAGAGATGGCAAATCCGAGCACTACTGGCTGTTGGATATCATCTACATTCCACTAGATTCTGCCACATGTACAATCTAGAAGACTCCATGGTTGAACTTAAGCATAATGCACAAACCTCAAAACACAAGCACTTGTCCTTTGTTCTGTAGAATCTTCCATATCTTAATTGCCCAAACCTTTTTTTCTAAATGAATTGTCACTTTTTGTTTTTTACCTTTACAATGCACAATTCCATGAATCTTAAAATAGTATTTTTTATAAAACTAATTGATTTTGGATGAGATGAACTATAAGAATTAAACGAACAACTAGATCATGCATATCTGGGAGAAGAGGCGGGAAACCGATGAGAGGAGTGGCGAGAATCGGTAGCCTGTTTTGAATGAAAACCTAGTAGCGAAGGAAGCGTGAGCTACACGACACATGTGCATAGTGCTTACCCATGTACTGCATGTGCTGTCGAAAGGGCTCAGGGTTGTCGTTCGATCTGGGAGCATCCAGTGGTGCACACGTATGATCCATGGGGTTTGGGTTCTGGCCAGTCAGAACGCAGGACT
>NW_025245742.1:0-2592 GCF_018294505.1 Triticum aestivum
AGGACATGGGAGAAGTCTTGCTATTAGTAGTCATGTGAATTTGGTATTCGTTCGATATTTTGATGAGATGTTTGTTGTCTCTCCTCTAGTGGTGTTATGTGAACGTTGACTACATGACACTTCACCATTGTTTGGGCCTAGAGGAAGGCATTGGGAAGTAATAAGTAGATGATGGGTTGCTAGAGTGACAGAAGCTTAAACCCTAGTTTATGCGTTGCTTCGTAAGGGGCTGATTTGGATCCATATGTTTCATGTTATGGTTAGGTTTACCTTAATACTTTTTTTGTAGTTGCGGATGCTTGCAATAGGGGTTAATCATAAGTGGGATGCTTGTCCAAGTAAGGACAGCACCCAAGCACCGGTCCACTCACATATCAAATTATCAAAGTACCGAACGCGAATCATATGAACGTGATGAAAACTAGCTTGACGATAATTCCCATGGGTCCTCGGGAGCGCTTTCCTTTATATAAGAAATTGTCCAGGCTTGTCGTTTGCTACAAAAAGGATTGGTCCACCTTGCTGCACCTTATTTACTTTCATTACTTGTTACCCGTTACAAATTATCTTATCACAAAACTATCTGTTACCGATAATTTCAGTGCTTGCAGAGAACACCTTGCTGAAAACCGCTTATCATTTCCTTCTGGTCCTTGTTGGGTTCTACACTCTTACTTATCGAAAGGACTACGATAGATCCCCGATACTTGTGGGTCATCAGGCCCGTCAGTGAACTCTGTTTGACGGTTTAAATAGTAGATCTCCCTGAATAAGTGAACTGTGGGCTCCTCTTGAAGATAAGCTTCACAGAATACTTGGAAATTGCAAATGTTGGACACGGAGTTGGGTCTGATGTCTTGAGGGTGAAGTTGGAAGAAATGAAGCACATCATGGAAAAACTTTGAGCCGGGTGGGCTGAACCCCCGACTCAAGTGGTCAGCAAAAACAATTATTTCTCCATCTTTCGGTTGAGGAGGAATTTCTTCACCAGGGGCTCTCCAGTGGATGATCACTTTCTTGGCTAAGGCGCCAGTGGTGAAAAAGTTGTTCAGTTCTTCTTCAGTAACCCGGGATTGGACCCAGTTGCAAGAAGTGTATGTCTTAGCCATTTCCTCAATGATCTGAAAGAAAGGTTATGCCGGTTCAAGTTTACATGGTTAAGACGGCTCATGGTTAAAAGGAAAACAGTAATGAAGCATGCAGAGGTGTTAAGCAGGAGGTTGGCATTGATGGTATAAATATGAGCTATTGGCGGCTTAAGAGGGGACTAATGCTACCTGGTGGGTTACTATTTCTAAGTTAAGCCGCCCACACAATTATTGAAGTGCAGATCTGATAAAGGAAAAATTACTAAGTGTTGGGAAAACAGGTTTCACAGATTGACGTTATGATTTCGGATATGTGACACTCCAGTTAATGAAAAATATTTGGACCTAAATTACAGTACTTGAGCAGTTCATGGGTTCAGATCAGGTTTTCTTATGCAGAAGAGATGTTCTAATAGTAAAAAGGAGTGCTACAACTGCCACCACATAGGAGGAGTACCAAGTTCGAATCAAAAATCACAAGCTGCAGCGAAAAGCGAAGATGAACTCCGATGAACTCCGATGAACTCGTGGAAGCCCTAATGGGATCTAGGAAGAGGAAGAAGGAGAACTCACCAGGGCCGTTCGACAACGGAGGTGCGCGGACGAAATCTGGTCAAATCAGGTTGATGCAGCGGCCATTGTTGAGGTAGAGGCGAAGGTCGACGGCGGCGGCGGAGCTCGAGTGCTAAGGCGTCGCGAGGTGGAAGACAGAGACGAAGAGGCAAGGGGGGAAATTGAAAGGGACCCCTGGCCCTATTTATAAGACAAAAGGATAAGTGACATGCGCGGGAATCGAGGAGGCTAAAAAATGGATATGTGACAGTACAGACACCTCGATTTTCGGAGATTCATTAAAAGAAAGGATATATATTAAAGATCTGGGCTTTGTGCAATATTAATAACAGATGGCGTCACGGCGGGTTACCATGATCCAAGGAGATGACGTCACGGCGAGTTACAAGGCTTCACAAAGATAATGAAGGATTTTTCTAAGTGTTGAAGATTGATATGAACAAGTTCAAATCAACTTGGGGCCTAATGTTGGGGATGTAACTATTGAGTGTAACCCGCCCAGGAGGGGCCGAGTTATGCTCATGGCGGTTTATCAAAACAAAGCCCATGAAGATGCTGAAGAGGGTGGTTCAACTATGCAGACTCATTGAGGGCCCGAAGCCCAAAGGCGACTTAAGGCCCAATAAGCATAAACCGCCATATATGTACGACTTGTATTATAAGGCATGTACAGTTAGTCACCGAGCCGGACACGTTGTTTATGAACCGGCCGGGACTCCGTGAGCCGTCGAGTGTTAACCTGTGTATATAAAGGGACGACCCGGCGGCGACTTAGGACAAGAAACAACATATCAAAAGCTAGGTCAAGCGTATTCGCTCCCTGGTAATCGAGACAAAAGCAATACCACCTCAAAATTGACTAGGCCTTTACCTTCACCGCAAGGGGCCGAATCAGTATAAACTCCTTGTGTCCTTTGTCCCGTTTAACCCC
>NW_025245743.1:0-2592 GCF_018294505.1 Triticum aestivum
TGGGAAATGACACCACAAGATTGAACCCAAAACTAAGCACTTCTCCCATGGCAGTAAAGATCAATCTAGTAGGCCAAACTAAACCGATAATTCGAAGAGACTTCACTAGTGCAGGATGCTGCTAACGCGACACTACGATTAGAGACCCTTCGAGAAACTGTGTGCCATGCAATAGTCGCAAACGGTGGTGTAAGAAAACCGTCAAAAATGTGCAAAACGTTTGCGATGACAGATGCATCAAACACGGTCCAGATTTTAGTTGCGTGTGCGATGCAGGGTATACGGTTCAGTTCAGTTTGCGATGAGGAATAACAAAAGAAATAGGCAGCCAGTTGAACACAACATATGGTTCACTCGGATGAACTGTTTGTGATTAGGCAACACAAAAGAAACTGTCAGACAGATCAAGGTGTGTGCGATATACAGCATGCGGTTCACTAGGATGAATTGTTTGTGTTAAGACAAGAGAACATAAATGGTTCAATATAACAAGATGTGTGTGATACACGGCAAACAGGTCTATAATCAAAAATGTGTGTGAAGACTGATAATAACACAAGCGGTTGCTGCTAATATGACGTGTGTGTTGTGCGATGGGATTGCATACAGAACAACAACACATATATATACACACACTTATAAGGACATGGTTGCATAACCAAATTAAACATCCAATTACATAGGTGGCTACTACAACCATGGCATTTGCACACACCAAAGTAAACCATTACATGCAAAATTTCATAGGTGGCTACTACACACATGATACTTGCACACACCAAAGTAAACTATATATTACATGCATGATTAACTAGCATAGACGATCATCTTATCATCATCTACTACTTGTGACACTTGCTCTGCTTGTGGCTTGATCTAGGCTCGTCGATTTGGGTAACGAGGCACTTCCTCATGTCAATGATCCACCTGTGCATCTCGTAGCATGTGTACACGCTCTTGGCTGCGAACCTGAGGTGAGGTTCATCCAGTCGCCGCTTCCAGGCCCTGTGCCAGGATACGGCTCTTCTTCTCTAGGAATCCTGCTTCATCTTTTTGTAGTAGGGGTCGATGATGGCCGAGGTGAGTTCGACCAGGGAGTCCTTCTTCGTGCTGCCCAGACCCTATAGTGGTCATGGATTTCGACAAGGTTCTGGCAGGCCAAGCCCGTAACACTGGGCGCTTTTACATCATCAGTGGTTTCCACTGTGGCGTACTTGTAGTCAGTGCTGCTGACAAACCTGTTGAAACAGTCGCAAGGCTCTCTCGCCATGCAGTAGTGGTACATGAGGACATGATGGAGCACACACAACTGGGCAACGGCAACCTTCTGATCTATGCTGGGACGACCGACAGTGTACTGGAGGTCGATGCCGACCACCTTGTACTTGTCTCTTGCAAGCAACTGCTCAACGGTGTTGATGTAGTCGTCCACCATGGCCGGGTCGATGGTGTACACCACCGAGAGATCCATCTCCCTCGAGTGGGTCTTCACTTTAAGCTCACCGAACTCCATTGGAGTGCCGCTAGATATTCCTCTCTATGTGTCGTCATGGGTGTGCTTGTTGTGTTGTGGGGCAAGATCGAAAGGTTGAAGAGACTAAGGTTATAATGGCCACGGGAAATAAAGGGGAAGCCGGACGGCCTGGAATATCGATTGGCACACCCTGATGGAAGTTCTAATTCGCAGCGTGTAACTCCATCATGCCGCACATAACTGCATCACGTGGCAACACGCGCGTCGCAACCTCATGCATATGGGGCCCTGACGTGTTTGTGCGCATGCCCAACTGCTGGCAGAGCACACACGGAGGGGCACGAGCAGAGCGCTCCGCGGTTGCCTCAATGGCGAGCAACCATATATATGCATATAGAAGTTGAACACACAAGGAAAAGCTATCCACTACCCGAGCGCACCGACAGACGCGAGTACAGCGCGCCGCGGTGCCTAACAACGAGCACAGCTTGCTGCGGCGCCTAACGGCCAGCAGAGCTTGCCGAGGGACGCGAGCAGAGGCCAACGCCATGTGTGTTTTGGGCAAACACTTGCTGGTATATAACCTCAAATTTAACCAACAAAATGATAATGCATGTTACAAAAATTATATAACTGGAAACTATGTTCAAATACGAATCCAACGATATAATCATTAGTGACATGCATTCGTATTTTATTAATTAAATCCTACTTATAAACAAGAAAGGACATATAGTAGTTAACTAAATCACAAATGTTTTTTTACTAAACGTATGTGTACGTGTCCTTTCGTCCTTCTCTCGCACGTCTTGTCACCCTGCTGCCGCAGATGGTTCGAGCGCAAGCTTGAGCAGCGCGCGGGGGTGTTCTTTTGGCCAGACGGTGCTGAGCCTATTCCCACGCAACCTCGCAGGTTCTGTGCAAGCTTCCCACCCGACTTGGTGAAATCCCCCAAAATCCCAATGCTTACCAGCCTACTATATAAACCCTCATGGCCGACGAGTCCTGTGTCGCATTTCCCCTCCCTCCCTGTAGCTTATCTCATCTGCTTCTCCCAAAATCAGCAATGGCACTGGACCGTCGTCGTCACTCAGCCACTCCGCCATCATTAGAGCACA
>NW_025245744.1:0-2592 GCF_018294505.1 Triticum aestivum
CTTAGGACCAAAGAAGTCAGATCACTAAGGGCACCAATTTCAGATGGCACAATACCACTGAAGTTGTTGTTGCTTAGATCCAAAGAAGATAGATTAGTTAGGGAACCAATTTCAAAGGGTACGCTTCCACTGAAGCAGTTGTTCGAAAGGTCAAGGGCAGCTAAGCATGTTAAATACCCAATGCCCGGTGGGATACTTCCGGTGAGGTTGTTCTTGTTGAGTTTAAGTCTCCTCAAGCTGCTGAATGTACCTATCAAATTTGGCAATGTTCCAGTTAAACTGTTGTAGCTGAAATCTAGCTCTTGCAAAGATTCCCATGCGCATTCTGGCAAACCCCCCATCATGACTGCTATATCTCCATTTATTTCATTATTGCTGAAGTCTAGAATATTCAGACTGCAAAGATTCTTCAGGTTTCCTGTCACCATCAAATACTTGTTCCAATTTTCTGACACGTCAAGGACTTGAAGGGATGTCATGTTTCCTAGTGCGTCGGGAAATTGGCCGGATAATCTGTTGGCCTGAAGATTGAGGTACTTGAGGCTTGTGGCTTTCCAAAACCAACTAGTTGCTATTGAGTGGTCAAAACTGTTCCAGGAAAGATCAAGCTTCTCAAGTCTTGTGAGATTGAGGTATGGAAGCGATTGGTTTGCGCTCTGAAGCGAACAATCACTGAGACTGATAACCCTTAGAGACGGGATCATGTTCAGCGTATGAGGCCAGTCATGTATCCCAGAGAGATTTATCCCTCCGATGCTAACGTGCTGTAGCAAACGAAGGTTTGTTAACCAGGTGATGTCATCAGAGTACATCTGAGAGCGACTACCAGCCTGGCCGATGGACAGATACTGCATCTTGGACAGGTTACCGAGCTGTGGAGGCACCCTACCGGTAAACATCGTTAAGCCGGTGAGGTTGAGGTATCTCAGGTTCCTCATCTGGCCCAGGAACACAGGAAAACTGTCATTTGGCCCTGACAAGCAGTTCATACTGAGGTCCAGGTGCTCTAGATGCTCCAAGGAAAGCAAACAGACTGTTACCTTCACATGGATCCCCGTACAAGTCCGGGTTTGGAGAGCGGAGGCGAAGCCTGATGACATGGCCGGTCTGGTTGCTGCAGTTGACGCCTCTCCACCGGCTGCAGTCCTGGCCACGCCACGAGGCAAGGAGGCCGGCGGGGTCACTTGTGATGCCCTCTTTGAAGGAGAGCAAGGCAGTCCTCTCGGCGGCGATGCAACCACCACCATGGGAACTCGGGGGTTGCGGCGCACCACCCGTGAAGAATGAACTGGCGCTTATGATGATCAGGAGGAGGAGGCTGGCTGTGCGATGCATGCTGGAAGAAGAACAGTACCTTGCAGAGGATGCTAGTGGAGAACTGGAGATATTCGGGTCTGGTTGGTGCTAGTTGACGAAGAGACCATATGACCCAGTTACCAAAGGCAAGCAGAGTGGGGCGAAGAGACCATGATGACCCAGTCACCAAAGGTGATGTTGACTGAATGGACCGTTGCAATTGCACCCACGCGTTGCTGCCTAGTGGGCTTCTTTCTTGTCTAGTGTGAACTCTGAGAATCTCGAGGTCGAAAAGGAGAAAGAAAGGAATGGATGTATTGATGTATTTTCTATGTATACATATGTGTGTTTGGCTCCCAGATTAGTGGTAGAAGCCCCAATTCAATTGATGCATCTTCTATGTATTTATATGGATATCATATGGTGTTTTTTGTAAATTTACCAGCTGTTTGATTTGGTAGTATTGATCTGATCGCCACTCCTTGGTTTGACAGTTACAACATTTTCACTCTGTTCCTTGAGCAAGTTACAGACAAATCTGAGGCGGGTCCTGGTATAATTGAAACTAGTAGGATGACTGCGCTTTTGGGAGACTAGATTTATTATGTGTTTTTATTTGTATTTCATATCTTTATTAGAGTTGTATTCTTTGTCCATATAAGAATATTTCCCAACATAACTTATTATGAATTTAACTATAGATGCATGCAGAATACTGCATTTCTATGCGCCGAAAATAAGTTGCTCAAATATACACAATATTCATTCCTCACATTTGTCCTTGTGCTAGTATGTCAAAAGGCTCCTCCCTGCCCCCGCCTCTCGTCCCTGCCCCCGCGTCGCCTAACCTAGGTGACACGGGGGGCGATCTGCAGCCGCCGGCCCAAAGGCCTCCTCCCTTGTCCTCTCTCCCCTGTCGCCGTCGGAGGCCACGCCCGTAGCGTTCCAGTGATGACGGCGGTGGGGCTCTCCCCCTCGCATGGTGGCTGTGCCTTCCCCTGGCGGCGGCGGCACACGGAACTGCGGGGTACCGGCGGCGTGGAGCGGCGGGTTCCCGGCGGCGAGTGTGACAGCGGCGTCAGTGCAGTGCGATACCGCGGCAGAGGAGCCCCTGTGGCGGCGGTCCAGATCGCGGATCTCGCCGTACCCAGATGGGTTTCGGCGGGCCGGCAGATCTGGTGAGCATCTACAGGCGGGCATGGTGGGCCTGGCGACGTCGGCCGAGGCACCATGGTGGTGCCATGGCCGGTCAGGCGGCGGCGGCCTGGATTCTCCGTCCAGTCCCGGGCAGCGATG
>NW_025245745.1:0-2591 GCF_018294505.1 Triticum aestivum
AAAAAAACTACGAAACTCGGTAAAAACCAAAAATAAAAATAATAGAAAATAAATAGAAAACCAAAGAAACCAATGCAAAATAATGAAACTGAGAAAACCGAGGAAGAAACAAAGAAAACCGAACAAAGAAAGAAACATCCACTAGTGCTGGCAATACCTTGCGGATGTCGCTTAGGCCTATGTAGCCATGAAGCATGCTCCCTGATGATTTCTCTCTTAGCCTTATGATGTTAGTTTTTTTGATACAAAAAGGAAAATGTTACGGAAAGTACTAACCAATTTGGTTCAAATTATCTTTTGGAAAGATGGTTTTAATATGAGGTGGGGGTAGGGGTGCGAAAATTTTCTTGACGGGCTTTTGGCCGTGGATGGGATCATATATTAGTGGTGAAATGCCTTAAATCGACATGTTAGTGGAGGTCAGACCACCATCGACAATGTAATCTTTCAAACTGTCTTTAGTACTCCCATACTACACGCAACATGCAAAACATCAAGCCCGTCAGTAGAGTCACATCAACAATATCGACACAAATTTGGGCCGTCACCAGTGATATTTTCAGGTAAATCAGGCTATTGGTGTAGCACTTGTGAGGTTTTTGAGCCTGTCACTGATGACCTATCACCAAAGGGGTATTCTGTGTAGTGCAATTATCTCCAAATCCTTTATTACGATGTCTTCTCTTGTTCCTACCTCTAGGTTTAGCCTTTTTTCTAAATACACAATATAGGCTCTCCATTATGTCCTCTTGTTTATGTTTGTAGCTTCAGGTCGAGATATGAGTTTCCAAGGTCATGAAGTGACCGATCTCACATGTCACATAGTTTGTACTTGTTCTAGAACTGTAGGTCCTCAAAGCCTCTATTTTCTTGCATCTGGGACAATAACCAACACCAAGTTTCGCAGTGGGATGGTTCCTATGTTAATTAGCTAGGGTGGCAAACTCGACATTTTTTATATTATTTCATTATAACAAGTAAATTGAATCTCTCCAGGAATTGTCGGCTTAGTACAGAATTAGGGTCTAAACATAAGCACAAGCCACTCGTAAACCAAGCTTTTCGGATTCTACTAGAATGTTGCCATAGTTAAAACATAATGCAACTTAGAAACAAAAAAGTGTAAGAATGTGATCACCAACATTCGGCAGTTAGAGCAACGTAGAATTCGATGGACATACATATAGTACCATGTAGTCTTGTAACGTCAATTTGATGCATGGTTGATGTCGCATACATGGAAATTGAGACACGCTACCAGTTCTTATCTTCTGAAGGAAGCCGATGGGACCAAATCTTTCACACGTTTCTGCTGTTTTGTCTTAGAATAATTCCCAATGCCTCTCGAGCCTATGCAACACATTTAGATACCATGCTATGAGTATTTGAATATATGAATGATCTTTGTTCACAATCACTTAAGAACTTGACCTAAGAGGTTTGCAATGTAGTTATGTCCCATATAGAATTATTGATGCAACGGTATTTCGAGAGATCATTACATTGCACTTATCGCGTGTATGGCTGCATTTGTCTCCGATTTCAGCGCATACAGTGATTTTCTTGAAGTAAATCTGAGTTGCTATATTCACCTTTTATTTGAGAACCGTATCTTTAGAACGTCATACGCTCACATGCCTTTGATATGATTAGACACATCTTGAGTTCTAAACCATGAATATTCATCTAATGGACATACATTACAATATACAAAATGGAGCCCTTAAATCGGAAAATACAGACAACTAAAGAATATATTTGTTTAGGTATACAACTTCAGTATATGTTATTTCTAACAACAGTTGTATATTTGTTTTAGTCCTTTAATTATTGTTTTCAATTATTTTTTGTTAGTTCTTTCTGCAGGTTTTATCATGTTGTAGTATGCTTCTGTTAGACAACAGTAGATAAATTTTTATAATTAATTAATTTTAATTTTGCTACTGTTGTGTATTAATAGTTGTTTAGCCTTTAATAATAGCTGATAGAATTAGTTTTTTTATATTAAAAAGTAATTATTTTTTCCACTTTAATAGAATGTGACTATGGATAAGTTAACCTTAGTTGATTTCGACCGCCGTAGCCGTTTTGCAAATCTTTAGAATCCTCAAATTCTTAAAGGAAAAAACCTTATCCTCAAATTTAAGGTTTTTTTTGATTTTTTGGTCAAACTATGGTCAAGCTACTTATTCAAAAAGTATTAGTGTCAATAAATAATAATTATTTTTTACAATAATAGTTTCAAACTCAAACGGTGCTTCATTCTCAAGTTCAACTCCTAAGGGTTAATAGAATTGACAACTTAGTATTGTCAGGAAAACAACAAGTGCAGACTTCAAAACAAGGTGGAATTGAACTCGAAAGTTAAGCATGCTCAGGCTGGAGTAGTGAGAGGATGGGTGACCGGCTGGGAAGTAGGCTAGAGTAGTGAGAGGATGGGTGACCGGCCGGAAAGTTAGATGATTTGGAATAAGTGGGTCATACTTGAGCTGTGCTGAGGGGTGATTAGAGATTAAATTGTCAAATAATTCAGAAATTTGAAAATTCAAAAAAATTGAAAAAATTCATTTTTTTCAAAAAAATTCAAAAAA
>NW_025245746.1:0-2591 GCF_018294505.1 Triticum aestivum
GTAAGCGCACCTTGGAATTCGACAACAATGGAAATCGCTTTGGGACCCCAAAACGGTGAGTAATAGTCCATGAAACGGGCCAGAATCGGCAAAAACTGCGAGTGTTGATGACCAACACGTAAGCACACCTTGGAGTTCAACAACTATGGAAATCACTTTGGGACCCCAAAACCGTGAGTAATAGTCCACGAAACATGTCAGAATTGGCCAAAACTGTGACTGTTGACGAAAGACACATAAATGCACCCCGTGGTTCATCAATCGTGGAAATCCCTCTGGGTCTCCAAAACGCTGAGTAATAGTGCACGAAACGGACACGATTCGGCCAAATATGTGAGTGTTGATGACCGACACGTAAACGCGCCCTGGGGTTCGTCAATCATGGAAATGACTATGTGACCCCAAGATAGAGTAGTAGTCCAAGAAATGGGCCAGCATCGGCCCAAACTGTGATTGTTGATGACTGACACGTAAGCGCACCTTGGAGTTCGACAACCATGGAAATCGCTTCGGGACCCCAAAACGGTGAGTAATAATCCATGAAACGGGCCAGAATCAACCAAAACTGTGAGTGTTGATGACCAACACGTAAGCACACCTTGGAGTTCAACAACTATGGAAATCGCTTCGGGACCCCAAAACCGTGAGTAATAGTCCATGAAACGGGCCAGAATCGGCCAAAACTGCGAGTGTTGATGACCAACACGTAAGGACACCTTGGGGTTCAACAACTATGGAAATAGCTTTGGGACCCCAAAACGGTGAGTAATAGTCCACGAAACCCGTCAGAATTGGCCAAAACTCTCAGTGTTGACGACGGACACATAAATGCACCCCGGGGTTCATCGATCGTGGAAATTGCTCTAGGTCCCCAAAACGCCGAGTGATAGTTCACAAAACGGACTAGAATCGGCGGAATATGTGAGTGTTGATCACCGACACGTAAACGCGCCCTGGGGTTCGTCAATCATGGAAATGACTATGTGACCCCAAAATAGAGTAGTAGTCCAAGAAACGGGCCAGAATCGGCCGAAACTTTGATTGTTGATGACCGACACGTAAGCGCACCTTGGAGTTCGAAAACCATGGAAATCGCTTCGGGACCCCCAAACGGTGAGTAATAGTCCATGAAACGGGCCAGAATCAACCAAAACTGTGAGTGTTGATGACCAACACGTAAGCACACCTTGGAGTTCAACAACTATGGAGATCGCTTCGGGACCCCAAAACCGTGAGTAATAGTACATGAAACGGGCCAGAATCGGCCCAAACTGTGATTGTTGATGACCGACACGTAAGCGCACCTTGGAGTTCGATAACCATGGAAATCGCTTCGGGACCCCAAAACGGTGAGTAATAGTCCATGAAACGGGCCAGAATCAACCAAAACTGTGAGTGTTGATGACCAACACGTAAGGACACCTTGGGGTTCAACAACTATGGAAATCGCTTCGGGACCCCAAAACGGTGAGTAATAGTCCACGAAACCCGTCAGAATTGCCAAAACTCTCAGTGTTGACGACGGACACATAAACGAACCCCGGGGTTCACCGATCGTGGAAATTGCTCTAGGTCCCCAAAACGCTGAGTGATAGTGCACAAAACGGACTAGAATTGGCCGAATATGTGAGTGTTGATCATCGACACGTAAACGCACCAAGGGTTCGTCAATCATCAAAATGACTCCAAGACCCCAAAATAGAGTAATAGTCCAAGAAACGGGCCAGAATCGGCCCAAACTGTGATTGTTGATGACCGACATGTAAGCGCACCTTGGAATTCGACAACAATGGAAATCGCTTTGGGACCCCAAAACGGTGAGTAATAGTCCATGAAACGGGCCAGAATCGGTAAAAACTGCGAGTGTTGATGACCAACACGTAAGCACACCTTGGAGTTCAACAACTATGGAAATCACTTCGGGACCCCAAAACCGTGAGTAATAGTCCACGAAACATGTCAGAATTGGCCAAAACTGTGACTGTTGACGAAAGACACATAAATGCACCCCGTGGTTCATCAATCGTGGAAATCCCTCTGGGTCTCCAAAACGCTGAGTAATAGTGCACGAAACGGACACGATTCGGCCAAATATGTGAGTGTTGATGACCGACACGTAAACGCGCCCTGGGGTTCGTCAATCATGGAAATGACTATGTGACCCCAAGATAGAGTAGTAGTCCAAGAAACGGGCCAGCATCGGCCCAAACTGTGATTGTTGATGACTGACACGTAAGCGCACCTTGGAGTTCGACAACCATGGAAATCGCTTCGGGACCCCAAAACGGTGAGTAATAATCCATGAAACGGGCCAGAATCAACCAAAACTGTGAGTGTTGATGACCAACACGTAAGCACACCTTGGAGTTCAACAACTATGGAAATCGCTTCGGGACCCCAAAACCGTGAGTAATAGTCCATGAAACGGGCCAGAATCGGCCAAAACTGCGAGTGTTGATGACCAACACGTAAGGACACCTTGGGGTTCAACAACTATGGAAATAGCTTTGGGACCCCAAAACGGTGAGTAATAGTCCACGAAACCCGTCAGAATTGGCCAAAACTCTCAGTGTTGACGACGGACACATAAA
>NW_025245747.1:0-2591 GCF_018294505.1 Triticum aestivum
TCGATCGTCCCCGGTCATCGCCGCCGTAGTACATCATATACAACTCTTATATATTATTTTTTCTGTTTTTTATTTTTTTCATACTTTTAGTTTATATAAATGCATGTTAGATTAATGCATGTTAGAAATGTTAGATATTAATGTCATAGATGAATTAGATGAATTGGATATATATATATATATATATATATATATATATATATATATGTGTGTGTGTGTGTGTGTGTGTGTGTGTGTGTGTATGTGAGATTTGATGATCTAATAATTAATTAAAAGATTTAAAAGTTTACTATATATGAGATTTTAGTAAGAAGCTTAGAACTAGTTTATTTTTAATAAGTGCTTAGTAGTTGAATTAATAGAGCTACTTGAATTAATAGAACTAGCTAGTTGAATTAATAGAACTGCTAGTATATCAATTTTTTTATTCCAAGGCGAAGATTGAATCACTTAGCCAACATCCATAAGCTATTGGCACTTTGTTGAATCAAAATAAAGAATACCACTCTTTGATGATTTTGTCGGCATCCAACTATTCTTGAATTGGTTTATTCAATTCAAAACATCCCAATGCGATAAAAGAATGGAATCCTAGAATTCCTATTCGAGAAATTTTTGGGCCATTAGGCGCTATTGTAGGTAGTATATCACATTTTTTCTTCATCTTACTATTTACTAACGCATAATAAAATCCTGTTAAAAAAATATTTGTTCGTTGACAATTTAAAACAAACCTTCCAAGTACTTCAAGAACTTAAATACTCTTTAATAGATGAAAATAAAAAGGATTTCTAATTTCCATAGTAACATAATGATGGATCCATTCCTTTTTAATTGTCACTTTGTCCATCATGATCCTTGGGAAGAGACATTGGCAATAATTCACCTTGGACAACTCTATTTAAATCGCACAAATATTTATATCAATTAATGTTTCAACTATATATGAACATAGGAAATGTGTGACGACAAGAATGATTTCTTTATGTGCGAATACTGTGAAGACAAGCGCGACACGTGCGACATAAATTTCCTAGTTGATGGTAGGCGCTTCATTATCAAGCTGGATAAGACCTTTGAAGTGAATGCAGTAAGTCACAATGACAATCTTTTTTCGTAATTAAGCATATGCTTCATTTGCTTCAACTTATAATTTTAATTTTTTACTATTCTACTATAGCGTATCCCTTGCCATGCAAGAATTTTTGTATTGGATAAGATAGGTTTCAGTACTATGGAAACTAAGGTAAAGAGAGTTTACTTGAGGACTGAGCAAGCTTATACTTTCCACATAAAATTATACAATGCAGACACCTACACCTATTTTGAATGCAAAATTTGTCAAGCACTATGCAAGGCTTATGCATTTGAGCCTGATATGGTTATCACCTTTGATATTCGTCCGGAAGATGATATTGAAGGTAATACTAATATCTGGGTCGATGTGCAGACGCCTCCAGTTCTACCATTATGTGAGTGTTCCTCAACCATATTTATATCTTCAATATTGTTTATTTGAAGAAAAAGTTGACAACTAATTTCTATTGACAGCTTATTTCCATTCAAGCAAACATGTTCGACGCTTGGTAGACAAGACCTTCCACTGTCCTGGGGCTGAACTAAACTGCGAGGAGATAAGTCAATATGTTTCATGGCTTGAGGATCTTGATGCTGTCTAGAGAAATTATTTTCCTAGACTTGCAAATCTTAGTACTCAAAACATGCGACCAATAGTGTTCATATTGAACTACGGTCACATGTATTTAGGAAAGATGGTAAGATGTTTACTATTTGTCCTCAGTGCATCTTTTCATACATTATTTTTTAAGCTAAACTTCATTGCTAAGTATGTTACTATACGATTTTCTTCAACAGGGACTCGCGATGATAGTTCTGCCTCAGTGGATCTCGACTAACGGTCGCATGTCAGTTGTTAGCTTACGGCCAAGACATCCTACATTGCAGACGAGTGCATTCAGGATTTCTAGAACCGAGGAATGCTTAATAGTGAAAGACTGGAGCCAAATTGTGAATGATTGCAGAGAAGTACTCTGGGCAACAATCAGAAGTGCAACCCACGATTAGGAGACAGGTTCATCTGCATGCTACAATATGATGAATCAGGAGAGCTACACATGTTCTATGCCATTTTACCTAAGAGAGAGCAGCAGGAGTGATATTAGCTAGTTCCTGCCATTAGTACTTGTCTCATGTCTGTATTTCGTCCTGAACTTAATTATTAGTGATTTTCTTTTGTGGTCTTAGTTATGAATGCTTATAAATAATCTCATGGCCATGTTGAACTCGATGATATCTTTGCTTTTTGTACAAGTGAATGTTTCTTCTTGAAGCTATTGTTGGTGGTGATTACATAATGATGATAAAAATATATGTGATTATTAATTAGCTAGTGTTGTTTTTGGTGATGATATGAGGTGCAAGAGTTTTTATATTAACTAAATGGAAAAAAATCTCTAAATTAAATGGAAAACACAAAATTAAAGGGAAAATAAATAATAAAACTAAAACCCCCCAAACCTTTTAGTACCGGTTGCTGTTACCAAACAGTACTAAAGGAATCCCCCCCCCCC
>NW_025245748.1:0-2591 GCF_018294505.1 Triticum aestivum
ATCGGGGCTCCTCCTCGTCATCGCTATGCAGCCCCTTGTCCTTGTTCTCGGCATTTAACTTGCCGGCCTGCTTGAACACCCAGCATTTTCTGTTGGTGTGATCGGCTGGCTTGTCGGGGGTGCCGTGGATTTGACACGAGCGATCCAGTATGCAATCCAGACTGGACGGAGCCAGAGTATTTCTTTTGAATGGATTTTTCCGCTGACTGTATCTAGAGCCTCTGAATCCGGCATTGACTGTCGTATCTTCGGTGTTATCGCCGTTATTGCGGTGCTTTGGTCTATTACGATGCTGCCTACCGTTAACATCTTTGGTATCCGCGGTATCCGGATTCCTCGATGTGTTGTTGTTGCGAGCCAGCCAGCTGTCCTCGCCCGCGCAAAAGCGGGTCATGAGTGTCGTGAGGGCTGCCATAGATTCCGGCTTCTCCTGGCCAAGGTGGCGAGCGAGCCACTCGTTGCGGATGTTGTGCTTGAATGCCGCTTGGGCCTCTGCATCCGGATAGTCTACAGTTTGATTTTTCTTAGTCAGGAACCATGTCCATAATTGTCTGGCCGATTCCCCTGGCTGTTGGGTTATGCGGCTCAAGTCATTAGCATCCGGTGGCCGCACATAAGTGCCCTGGAAGTTGTCAAGAAATGCATCTTCTAGATCCTCCCAACTGCCAACGGAATCTGCTGGCAAGCTATTCAGCCAATGCCGAGCTGGTCCTTTGAGTTTTAGTGGGAGGTACTTGATGGCATGTAGATCATCACCGCGAGCCATGTGGATGTGAAGGAGGAAATCCTCAATCCATACAGCGGGATCTGTTGTGCCATCGTATGATTTGATATTTACAGGTTTGAAACCCTCCGGGAATTCATGATTCATAACTTCATCAGTGAAGCATAGGGGGTGTGCGGCACCTCTGTGCCGGGCTATATCCCGACGTAGTTCGTATGAGTCTTGTCTGTTGTATTTGGCCCAGCCGGATTTACTCTTGGTGTATCCGACGCGTCGACCATCGTCCCGTGTGGGCGCACGTGCCCGTGTCCCGTATATTGACCTTGCGATTTTTGCCTTACTGTCCAAGATGTCTTGCAGGTCCTCTGTGTTGGCCCGGGCCTTAGTATTTTTGACTGAGTGGCGACGGGGTGCGGTCTAAAATTTAGACTGAAATGCCTCTCTGGAACAGCCGCGTAGTGGCCGGTCAGCCATGCTACCTCTTGAGCACTGCGTTGGTTTTCCCCGAAGAGTAAGGGATGATGCAGCAAAGTAGTGTAAGTATTTCCCTCAGTTTTTGAGAACCAAGGTACCAATCCTGTAGGAGGCTACGCGTGAGTCCCTCGTACTTGCACAAAACAAATAAATCCTCGCAACCAACGCAAATAGGGTTTGTCAATCCCTATAAGGCCACTTACGAGAGTGAGATCTGATAGATATGATAAGATAATATTTTTGGTATTTTTATGAGAAAGATGCACAGTAAAATAAAGGCAATGTAAATAGCAAAGGAAATAACTAAGTAGTAGGAGATCAATATGATGAAGATAGACCCGGGGGCCATAGGTTTCACTAGTGGCTTCTCTCGAGAGCATAAGTATTCTACGATGGGTGAACAAATTACTATTGTGCAATTGACAGAATTGAGCATAGTTATGAGAATATCTAGGTACGATCATGTATATAGGCATCACGTCTGAGACAAGTAGATCGACTCCTGGCTGCATCTACTACTATTACTCCACTCATCGACTGCTATCCAGCAAGCATCTAGAGTATTAAGTTAAAAACAGAGTAACGCCTTAAGCAAGATGACATCATCTAGAGGGATAGACTCATGCAATATGAAGAAAACCCCATCTTGTATTCCTTGATGGCAACAATACAATACGTGCCTTGCTGCCCCTACTGTGACTGGGAAAGGACACCGCAAGATTGAACCCAAAGCTAAGCACTTCTCCCATTGCAAGAAAGATCAATCTAGTAGGCCAAACCAAACTGATAATTCGAAGAGACTTGCAAAGATAACCAATCGTACATAAAAGAATTCAGAGAAGATTCAAATATTATTCATAGATAGACTTGATCATAAACCCACAATTCATAGGTCTCAACAAACACACCACAAAAAGAAGATTACATCGAATTGTTCTCCACAAGAGAGGGGGAGAACATTGTATTGAGATCCAAAAAGAGAGAAGAAGCCATCTAGCTACTAACTATGGACCCGTAGGTCTAAGGTAAACTACTCACACTTCATAGGAGAGGCTATGGTGTTGATGTAGAAGCCCTCCGTGATTGATGCCCCCTCCGGCGGAGCTCTGGAATAGGCCCCAAGATGGGATCTCGTGGATACAGAAAGTTGCGGCAGTGGAATTAGGTTTTTGGCTCCGTATCTGATCGTTTGGGGGTACGTAGGTATATATAGGAGGAAGGAGTACATCAGTGGAGCAACAGGGGGCCCACGAGGGTGGAGGGCGCGCCTGGTGGGGGTGGGCGTGCCCCCTACCTCGTGGCCTCCTCTTTTGCTTTCTTGACGTAGGGTCCAAGTCTCCCGGGTCTTGTTCGTTGAGAAAATAACATTACCGAAGGTTTCATTCCGTTTGGA
>NW_025245749.1:0-2591 GCF_018294505.1 Triticum aestivum
ATTTCATAATCGAAAAATACAGCTAATGCTAACATGAATCCGACGGACTTAAGCATCGCTACGGGTGAGAAAATCTCATCGTAGTCAACTCCTTGAACTTGTGAAAAACTCTTTGCCACAAGTCGAGCTTCATAGACGGTAACATCACCGTCCACGTCCGTCTTCTTCTTAAAGATCCATTTATCTCAATGGCTTGCCGATCATCGGGCAAGTCCACCAAAGTCCATACTTTGTTCTGATACATGGATCCTATCTCGGATTTCATGGCTTCTAACCATTTGTCGGAATACGGGCCCACCATCGCTTGTCCATAGCTCGTAGGTTCATTGTTGTCTAACAACATGATATCTAAGACAGGATTACCGTACCACTCAGGAGTAGTACATATCCTTGTTGACCTACGAGGTTTGATAGCAACTTGATCCGAAGCTTCATGATCACTATCACTAACTTCCTCTTCAACAGACGTAGGCGCCACAGAAACATCTTTCTGTGTTGCACTACTTTCCGGTTGAAGTAGAGGTTCAACAACCTCATCAAGTTCTATCTTCCTCCCACTCAATTCTTTCGAGAGAAACTCCTTCTCGAGAAAGGACCCCTTCTTGTGACAAACAATTTGCCCTCGGATCTAAGATAGAAGGTATACCCAACTGTCACCTTTGGGTATCCTATGAAGATATGTTTGTCTGCTTTGGGTTCGAGCTTCTCCGGCTGAAGCCTTAAGCATCGCAGCCCCAAACATTAAGAAACGACAACTTCGGTTTCTTGCCAAACCAATGTTCATATGACGTCGTCTCAACGGACTTAGATGGTGCCCTATCTAAAGTGAATGCAGTTGTCTCTAACGCATAACCTCAAAATGATAGCGGTAGATCGCTAAGAGACATCATAGATCTCACCATATCTCATAAGGTTCGATTACGACGTCCGGACACACCATTTCACTGTGGTGTTCCAGGTGGCTTCAACTGTGAAATAATTCCACAATGTCTTAAGTGATTGCCAAACTCATAACTCAGAAATTCTCCCTCGATCAGATCGTAGGAATTTGATCTTCTTGTTATGATGGTTCTTAACTTCACTCTGAAATTGCTTGAACTTTTCAAACGTTTCAGACTTGTGCTTCATTAAGTAAATATACCCATATCTACTCAAATCGTCAATGAAGATGAGAAAATAACGATATCCACCACACGCCTTAATTCTCATTGGATCACGCACATCAGCATGTATGATTTCCAACAAGTCACTTGCCCGTTTCATTGTACCTGAAAACGGGATCTTAGTCATCCTGCCCATGAGGCATGGCTCGCATGTGTCAAGCGATTCAAAATCAAGTGACTCCAAACATCCATCAGCATGGAGTTTCTTCACGCATTTTATGCCAAAATGACCTAATTAAGCGGCAGTGTCACAAGAAAGTGGTACTATCATTATTAACTCTACATCTTTTTGGCGTGAACATGTGTATTACCACGACCGAGATTCAATGAACCATTCACATAGGGTGCATGACCATGAAAGGTATTATTCATGTAAACAGAATAACCATTATTTTCTAACTTAAATGAATAACCGTATTGCAATGAACATGATCTAATCATATTCACGATCAACGTAGACACCTGATAACATTTATCTAGGTCCAATACTAATCCCGAAGGCAGATGGAGCGTGCGATGGTGATCTCATCAACTTTGGAAACAATTCCAACACACATCGTCACCTCGCCCTTAGCCAGTCTCCGTTTAGTCCGTAGCTTTTGCTTCAAGTCACCAATAATAGCAACTGAACCGGTATCCAATACCCAGGTGCTACCAGGAGTACTAGTAAGGTACACATTAATAACACGTATATACTTTGTTGAAGTTGCCAGCCTTCTTATCTACCATGCATTTGGGGTAGTTCCGCTACCAGTGACCGTTCCCCTTACAATAGAAGCACTTAGTCTCGGGTTTGGGTTCGACCTTGGGTTCCTTCATTGGAGGGGCAGCTGGTTTACCATTCATGAAGTTTCCCTTCTAGCCCTTGCCCTTCTTGAAACCAGTGGTCTTGTTAAACCATCAACACTTGATGCTCCTTCTTGATTTCTACTTTTTTGTGGTCTTAAGCACCGCGAACAGCTCCGGGATCATCTCCATCCCTTGCATGTCATAGTTCATCACGAAGATCTAGTAGCTTAGTGATAGTGACTAGAGAACTCTATCAATCACTATCTTATCTGGAAGTTTAACTCCCACTTGATTCAAGTGATTGTAGCACCCAGCCATTCTGAGCACATGCTCACTAGCTGAGCTATTCTTCTCCATCTTGTAGGCAAGGAACTTGTCAGAGGTCTCATACCTCTAAACACGGGCATGAGCCTGAAATCCCAATTTCAGATCTTGGAACATATCATATGTTCTATGGCGTTCAAAACGTCATTGGAATCCCGATTCTAAGCCGTAAAGTATGGTGCACTTAACTATCAAGTAGTCATCAGGACGTATCTGTTAGATGTTCATAACATCCATAGACGACGCTGGAGGGGTTGGCACACCAAGCGGTGCATCAAAGACATAAGCCTTCTATGTAGCAGTGAGGACACTCCT
>NW_025245750.1:0-2591 GCF_018294505.1 Triticum aestivum
TGAGTAAAATACATGATGCAGATTCCACACACTTTTGTGTTTGGATTAATCATGTATTCCATGGTATGTAAAACAACCAGATATGTCCGATACTCCCATGGTGTTGCGAGTATGGATACTAAAGTGATCAAAGTACTGATCGTGGGACAACAGTGAAAGATGTCATTGAGTACTAGAGTAAGTACTGATGATATGTTTTCTTGCAAGCGGAGATCATGAAGAGTTCGTTGTAAAATGTTACATCGATAGTCTTCATCTTTTCACCGTGCGATTTTCGATTTAAGTTAAGGGTTTTGTGTAACACACAATGTGGTGGCACAGTTAGTTGGAATTTGTTCAAACTAGTTACTGTGGAGAATTCTATAACAAGGGCTAAGTATGTTGACGCTTTAGAAGCGACAAAGAAGATGTTGAATCATATAGTTCATTCATGAACTTAGTATAGTTCCAAGATGGCTTTTGACAATGGGACACTACTGCAGGTAATTGCTCCAAAACTCAGTCTGAGGAATCCAGGTTCGACCTGTGATTCACATACATACAAAGCCAAGTCCACAAAAAATATGAATTTTGTGAAAACGTGAAAACGCGAGGACATGCAAAGATACACACGGAACTGAAGTCGTCAGATCCGTTGGACATCAGGCTATACCACAAGCGAAGCATATTTACACCAGTGTGCCAAAGGTGTAAAGTGCATTAGCATTAACTAGATTATTGACTCTAGTGCAAGTGGGAGTCTGTAGGAGATATGCCCTAGAGGCAATAATAAATGATATTATTTATCTCCGAGTTCATAATTATGTTTATGTTCCATGCTATAACTGCTATGGTTCTCGAGTCTGCAATAACCACGAGGCTCGGAGGAAGACTCATATGCACGTGTGGAATAATAAACGGTAAAATGTATTCCTAGTCTGGCCTCTAAGACTAGCTCAAGTGTTGCATGATGGTTATGTTTTCCTGATCATGGGCATGTCTATGTCAGCAACCTTGAGGGCACAATGTTAAGAGAACATTTGTGTTGAATCGACCCGGATTGATGTTATGCTATGAGATTCATTCGTCACAAGTTTATTGGTACATAACACAGAGATGGTTAACATTTGCATGATTCCTTAGACCATGAGAGTATCGAGTTTCTTCATGCTTGCTTCATGAACTTTGGGATTTGTTAAACGTCATCCGTAAATGGGTGGCTATTACGGCGGCTTACGGGTTCATGGAAAAGTGTGTCAAGTAACTTGATAGCTCAAGATTGGGATTTGCTCCTCCGATGATGGAGAGATATCTCTGGGCCCTCTCGGTGTTACGGTATCCATCATCGTCTGGCCAGACACTTTGTGATTTGATCACGGGGATGCCGGAACACGATAACGAGAAAAGAGAACAATACCGGTAACGAGGTAACTAGCATAGTGGACAAGTTGTTGATCCACGGGAATGCCAACATGTCTCACCTCGGGTATTTGTAACATATCACGAAGTAACAGGAATAGCACACGGCAACTGGAGGTTCACTCGAATATTTATTCGTGTGGGTATAGGGGTCAATATGGGTGTCCACGGCTCCGATGTTGATCATTGATCGGAAGGGGTTCCGGGTCATGTCTATACTTCACCGAACCTATAGGGTCACACGCTTAAGGGTCATCTATCTACTGAATACTAGACAGGGAGTCTGAGAGAAAATCACCGAAAAAGTTTCGGACACCGAAAAGTTTCGGACAGCGGAATCGTACCGCAGAGAGAGGTCATCGGATAAGTTTCGATGATACCGAAAAGTTGTTTCGGGATACACCATTAAGTCAAATTGGTTTTGGCACATGCCTGATAATTCTTGGAGGATGCCAGAATCATTCTGGAAGCTTTTTGGAATTTTCTGAGATAAAAACCGGAAATGTTCCGGAGCTGCCGGAGCCACTTCAGATGCGTTTTCGCAGATGAAAATCACTAAAACCGGAATTGTTTCGGAACGCGTTGAAAATCATTTTAGTGGGTACTGTAAATGTTCTTAGCCCACATAAATATTTTCAGTTCGATCAGACGCTGAAAAATGTCGTCGTGAATAGTGAAAATCAGCTTTATGGTTACTTTATGGAAAGCCACCTTTTGGGGCTTTGCTCCAAAAGATCTTGGGGAGACATGGATGGATAGGAGCCATTTTTTGGGCCCCCCATGGGGGTGTGGCCGGCCACATGGGGTATCCCCCCTTGGGGACCCTCTTGTTCCTTGGTTTCACTCCTAGGTCCTTGTGGAAGGACTTCATTCATGTGCATTTTGGGTTTTTTGTGAAACTACCCTACCCCCTTGGGATTTCCTATAAATAGAGGTGGAGGGGCAGCCCTCCACACTCATCCCTTCTCACATACAAGTGCCATGCATGATCTGGCTTCTCTCTCCCTCCCAGCGAAATAGTTTCGTAGAGCCGAAAGGCTGTCTGGGTTCCGGTGGGAACTAGTTCTGGACGGCGAAGCCCTGCCGGATAGATGACACCGTATGTGTGCAACTCTGTAGAGAGATCGTAGTTTCGGTCTTAGTTCGTGAGTGCCTCCCGAAGGGCTGTCCGTGTGACCGTCCGAGTTTCGAAG
>NW_025245751.1:0-2591 GCF_018294505.1 Triticum aestivum
TCCAAACGGAATGAAACCTTCGGTAATGTTATTTTCTCAACGAACAAGACCCGGGAGACTTGGACCCTACGTCAAGAAAGCAAAAGAGGAGGCCACGAGGTAGGGGGCACGCCCACCCCCACCAGGCGCGCCCTCCACCCTCGTGGGCCCCCTGTTGCTCCACTGATGTACTCCTTCCTCCTATATATACCTACGTACCCCCAAACGATCAGATACGGAGCCAAAAACCTAATTCCACTGCCGCAACTTTCTGTATCCACGAGATCCCATCTTGGGGCCTATTCCAGAGCTCCGCCGGAGGGGGCATCAATCACGGAGGGCTTCTACATCAACACCATAGCCTCTCCTATGAAGTGTGAGTAGTTTACCTTAGACCTACGGGTCCATAGTTAGTAGCTAGATGGCTTCTTCTCTCTTTTTGGATCTCAATACAATGTTCTCCCCCTCTCTTGTGGAGAACAATTCGATGTAATCTTCTTTTTGTGGTGTGTTTGTTGAGACCTATGAATTGTGGGTTTATGATCAAGTCTATCTATGAATAATATTTGAATCTTCTCTGAATTCTTTTATGTACGATTGGTTATCTTTGCAAGTCTCTTCGAATTATCAGTTTGGTTTGGCCTACTAGATTGATCTTTCTTGCAATGGGAGAAGTGCTTAGCTTTGGGTTCAATCTTGCGGTGTCCTTTCCCAGTCACAGTAGGGGCAGCAAGGCACGTATTGTATTGTTGCCATCAAGGAATACAAGATGGGGTTTTCTTCATATTGCATGAGTCTATCCCTCTAGATGATGTCATCTTGCTTAAGGCGTTACTCTGTTTTTAACTTAATACTCTAGATGCTTGCTGGATAGCAGTCGATGAGTGGAGTAATAGTAGTAGATGCAGCCAGGAGTCGATCTACTTGTCTCAGACGTGATGCCTATATACATGATCGTACCTAGATATTCTCATAACTATGCTCAATTCTGTCAATTGCACAATAGTAATTTGTTCACCCATCGTAGAATACTTATGCTCTCGAGAGAAGCCACTAGTGAAACCTATGGCCCCCGGGTCTATCTTCATCATATTGATCTCCTACTACTTAGTTATTTCCTTTGCTATTTACATTGCCTTTATTTTACTGTGCATCTTTCTCATAAAAATACCAAAAATATTATCTTATCATATCTATCAGATCTCACTCTCGTAAGTGGCCTTATAGGGATTGACAAACCCTATTTGCGTTGGTTGCGAGGATTTATTTGTTTTGTGCAAGTACGAGGGACTCACGCGTAGCCTCCTACAGGATTGGTACCTTGGTTCTCAAAAACTGAGGGAAATACTTACACTACTTTGCTGCATCATCCCTTACTCTTCGGGGAAAACCAACGCAGTGCTCAAGAGGTAGCACGGCTGACCGGCCACTACGCGGCTGTTCCAGAGAGGCATTTTAGTCTAAATTTTAGACCGCACCCCGTCGCCACTCAGTCAAAAATACTAAGGCCCGGGCCAACACAGAGGACCTGCAAGACATCTTGGACAGTAAGGCAAAAATCGCAAGGTCAATATACGGGACACGGGCACGTGCGCCCACACGGGACGATGGTCGACGCGTCGGATACACCAAGAGTAAATCCGGCTGGGCCAAATACAACAGACAAGACTCATACGAACTACGTCGGGATATAGCCCGGCACAGAGGTGCCGCACACCCCCTATGCTTCACTGATGAAGTTATGAATCATGAATTCCCGGAGGGTTTCAAACCTGTAAATATCGAATCATACGATGGCACAACAGATCCCGCTGTATGGATTGAGGATTTCCTCCTTCACATCCACATGGCTCGCGGTGATGATCTACATGCCATCAAGTACCTCCCACTAAAACTCAAAGGACCAGCTCGGCATTGGCTGAATAGCTTGCCAGCAGATTCCGTTGGCAGTTGGGAGGATCTAGAAGATGCATTTCTTGACAACTTCCAGGGCACTTATGTGCGGCCACCGGATGCTAATGACTTGAGCCGCATAACCCAACAGCCAGGGGAATCGGCCAGACAATTATGGACATGGTTCCTGACTAAGAAAAATCAAACTGTAGACTATCCGGATGCAGAGGCCCAAGCGGCATTCAAGCACAACATCCGCAACGAGTGGCTCGCTCGCCACCTTGGCCAGGAGAAGCCGGAATCTATGGCAGCCCTCACGACACTCATGACCCGCTTTTGCGCGGGCGAGGACAGCTGGCTGGCTCGCAACAACAACACATCGAGGAATCCGGATACCGCGGATACCAAAGATGTTAACGGTAGGCAGCATCGTAATAGACCAAAGCACCGCAATAACGGCGATAACACCGAAGATACGACAGTCAATGCCGGATTCAGAGGCTCTAGATACAGTCAGCGGAAAAATCCATTCAAAAGAAATACTCTGGCTCCGTCCAGTCTGGATTGCATACTGGATCGCTCGTGTCAAATCCACGGCACCCCCGACAAGCCAGCCGATCACACCAACAGAAAATGCTGGGTGTTCAAGCAGGCCGGCAAGTTAAATGCCGAGAACAAGGACAAGGGGCTGCATAGCGATGACGAGGAGGAGCCCCGAT
>NW_025245752.1:0-2591 GCF_018294505.1 Triticum aestivum
GTGTTTGTCGTAGGCACACTTGGCTAGAGAGGTATATCGACCGGTATGTGCCGAAAAGGAGTTGGGGGGCCTACACACACTGAGGGTGAATGACCTAAAGAGAAATAACGAATGTGCACAACGGAGGGGACGTTGAGGGAGGGTGAGAGAGGGGTGGGCGTGTGCATGCACGATAGAAAGTTAGAGCTAGCTAGCTACAAAGAGAAGATGATCGTGAAGGTGTAAAAGACGAACTAAAAGTTGAATGCACTAAACGGGACAAGACTCTCTCTTTGTGTGGTGTGAATAGTTTTATTTTTTTCGTTTTTTCATTGAGGGAAGTGCGAATTGATTTGGCACGTACAAGTACAATATTACACGTTAGGCTTGTCCCTAAAATTCAACCCGCGCCTTGTTATATCCCAAAAAACCAGATATCATGCTCCCAAAACTCGCGCCTTCACCGGTGCCTTGCTATCCTGAAATTACAACGCTGCGAAACTCCCTCCAGCTGCCAAATCCCGACACGCGAAAGCCCCCTTCTAACCCTGAGCCGAAAGCGCCGCTAGTTCAAATCGGCAGGGGTACTTCTTTAACACACCCTACATTTTGGAAAAGAGCGTCGATAAGTCATGGCTCCCCCTCCCATTGCCTCCATTTCGCCATTCGAAATCCCAGGCTGCCATAACCTCTCTGCTCCAGCTGCACGGAAGGGTGTGAATTGATTGGCTCATGTGTGATGAGCACCGGAGCAATCCACTCAGATTGTACTACGTTAAAAAATTCGTGCAAACACGACCAGTTATACTGGGAGTAGGTGACCATGCACTTGGCTCTTCGCCTCTTCCGGAAGTCGAACAATGATGATGGTACTATAGTATAGATACTTCTCGCAATCTGACACCGAATGAACTGTTGCACGTCCACCGCCTGTACACTATCGTAAAGCAAAAGCTTCTCCTCGTCCTCCATCATTCAGTGCATGCACGATTCATGTTCCATTGAGAAAATAATGTTGCATACGTGCCATCGAATTGAATAACTTAATTTATAAAAAACATGCCACCGCGTCATGATCGAACTTTGATTCGTCCATGTGTGGTTCCCATGAACAACTACGTACTACACTCGCCAAATTATCTGGTGAGCTGCCTCTTCGTACACAAATGAGCTCACCGTGTACCTGCGCGTGAGTATTAGGGAAAGAGGCAAAGAGTACATCCGTCGGTGCGTCGGTGCCTGCACCTCTTCTCTTCGTGCTCGTATTCCTTTTTTTCGGGTGATTCGTGCACGTACTCCACCTACGTTTGTGACCGTTGGTGAGTCTCTCCTACTATATTTAACTCCATTTGCTTGCATGACACATGGACCTGGATGCTGGATGTCCCACGTGTCGGCAAAACTTAGAAGAATGCTTTCCGACAACTAAGAAGGAGCAAGAAACCTCGCGATGGAGCGTCTGGACTCTTTATTATTCGGAGATATAAAATCTACCCTATCTTCTCCACAGTAGACCAGAAGAGTCCAAAACCCGGTAGCCTAGTGTAGTTACATCATACATGGCCAACCCACGCTATCACCATATTTCTTGGCCTCCGTGCGACACCTAGCTCTAGTAATCCACCAGCCCGTATCGACTCTCTCAAAGTGCGGCGGGCTGGCGATTTTGCCGTTTATTGAGGTCGGTTAACTCATCACATGTTAGCGACATGCCAAGAGCATTCTAAAAAAAATTACTTTAATCTATTGTTATGCCAAGAAGAGGAAGCGCTTTGATCGACGAACCAAACGAGACAGGCGTGTCGTGCTGTGAGTGGGTCTAGTTTCTCGTTTTGAACTTGTTTGGTGTAGTAGTAACACTTGGTTTTGACTATTTGTAAGATTTTATACAGGGCCTAATGTTTTCTTCGAGGTTGCCTTTGACTATTGATAAGATTTTATATAATTTGAAAACTATATCATTCGAAGATCCTTTCATGTTTCGTTTCAAAAAATATGATCCTTTCACGTATGAATTTGACGCCATGCTTTGAGAAACTTGCATGTCCTATACTGCTCCTGTTTGGATACTCTAACTTAGCTAGAGGTCAGACTAACTCATGACTAACCTGTGACAGCCTGATTTTTGGCCCTTTCTTTTTCTTTTGTTTTTCTGAGATTTTTGCCTGAGTTTTCTTTTTCCGTGGCTATGTGGTTTGGAAAATGAAGAAGGTGACCTCTTGTTTCCTTCCATAGTGGCTTGTCATCCTCATATCCATCCCTAGACCTTGCCATTTCCATCTTGGACCAATCCCAATAATCTTTTCCTTGAGAATATTCCTTTTTCTATTAAAGGAATAACTCAATTTGCCCATCTGGAGCCGTGGTTGAGGTATTTTAGTAATGTCCCAGATCTGAGTTGTAAAGACCATTCTGGTGGCTACTGATTTATTTGCCAATTTGTTGCAAGGGTTCGGATGATCATTTCCCTATGGTCAGAACTTGAGAGGTGATGAACCTGCCATTTAAAAGATATCACCATGTTAGAAGATGCGGATAAGAGTATGCCTATCAGAATATTGCACCCGATAGAACCTATCGTCACACGGAAAAACAATATGACCCCGCTCCTT
>NW_025245753.1:0-2591 GCF_018294505.1 Triticum aestivum
AGCTGAATCGAGGAAAATCATAGTTTGGTCTTCTCTTCTAGCCTTTACCGTACCAAATGTTTGTGTCATCAGTACACAGCAACTGCTTCAATCTAGCTTAATTGTTAGGTCATTAGTGATCCAAGAAGAATCACATGTCCCCCTATAATATGTGTATATGTCATCAGTGAACTGGCACTGAGCCAGGCTCGCTTAATTTCTAGGTAATTAGACTTTCAGGAAGCATCAAACGTTGATCTTGTTTGTAAGCCTGTACCCTAAAATATCTAAATGTGACGTGAGTGGTTTGAGTTGAAAACTTTACTAAATGCAATCTTTCTTTTATGTTATCCGCTAGACTGTTCCCTGAATTTGTGTTTGTCATCAGTCCGCCACAACTCGTTCTATCTTTACACACACACACACACATGGCCCAACAAAACAAACAGCAATTGTGTAGGTAAAAAATAACAAGTTTCATTGATCAGCAATAGTTCGTATTCTCATTATTTGTGACCAACCAAACTTTATTTCTCAGGAACTGGTTTGTGGTTTATCCATGTTATTCCAAGATAACAACAAAAGACATTGTGGTTTCTTTTAAATGGAAATCAGAGAGGGAGCTTTCTTTATAAAAAAAAATTAAAATTATTCCTGTTAGCACATTTTTAAAAAGAAAAGAAAAGAAGAGAAGGCGAGTGCTACTTCCATCTCACTGAAGCGAATGCTCCCATGATGTAGGCTGTAGCTATTTGGCCGGCCTGTTAGGCACATGTTTAAAAAAAGGGGTGCAGAAAAATGGCCAACATAGGATTTGAACCCTAGTCTCCCAGCTAAGCGGCACCTCTGCAGGTGAATAAGCCAGCTTCAACTTCATGTAAGCTACTAAAGCGCGAGATGGTTGAGGGTAAAAGAGCAGGTTTTGCATTGGTTTTTCCTGGATTTTTTTGTTTTGTGTTGCCTTTCTTTTTTCACCGGTCTTTCTCCGTTTACTTCTTTCTTTTTCCTCTATTTTATTCGGTTTTCTCTCCTTTTCTGTTTTTTTCTTGTTATTCTTTTTGTTTTTCTTTTGATTTTTCTTTGTATCTTACATTGTTTTTATCGGGTTTCCTTCTTTTTCGGTTTTTCATTGTTTGTTTTGGTTTTCATTATACATTTTTCGCATATGTCACAAACATTTTTCTAATACTTTCTTAACATTTTAACAATACAAATTTAACATTTTTTTAATACATGGTTAACATTTTTTCTGTACACATTTTTTCAAATCATTGATTAACATTTTTCAAACATAAGATTAACAACTTTTAACGCATAGTCAACATTTTTTCTGTACATTTCTTAAATGCTAGACTAACTTTTTCAAATACACAATTAACATTTTATTAACACATAGTCAACATTTTTACACACATTTAATATTTTCCAAATGCTTGATTAACATTTTTTAAATATTTGTTCAATATTTCTCTAAATGCTTTATTAACATTTTTATATACATGATCAAGTTTTTTCATAAATTTTCTAATACATGGTAGGCATTTTTTTCTATACACATTTAACATTTTCCAAATGTTGGATTAAGATTTTTGAATACTTGTTCAACACTTTTTTCAATGCTTGATTAACATTTTTTTACATGATCTTATAATTTCATTTTTCTTTTAATACATGCTCAACATTTTGTCTTGACACATTTAACCATTTTCAAATGCTTGATTAACATTTTTCAAATACTTATTCATTTTTTTAGATACTGGATTGAAATGTTTTAAATACATGATCAATTTTTTTCATATAGATTGTTTTTTTGTATAAGTGAGTAGCAAGATGCCCGTGCATTGCATGGAACACCAAGTTGCATTTTTTTTTTACAAAACACCTGTTGTGATTGACCCATGCGGGAGTAATCCCATGTGTAAAAACTAATGATATCTCGAGAAAAAGAAGAGATAAGGTGAGGAGGAGTGGGACGTGGTGGTGATTGGTGGTCGGACTGAGCGGAGGCATGGGGATGGATGACACTGGCAGCGGCCACCATGCCAGATTGTTCCAGAGGCTTCCTTTTTTAATTGCTCAACAATGAGGTTGTGGGAGATAAGGATGAAAGAGGAAATGCCTTATCTGCAAAAAAATGTGGAGAGGGGTGCGGGTATCTTTTTGCAAAATTACGATAGTTTGCTTTCTATCCGTCAGATATAGATCGGACGGTCTATATTGCAAGATGGCAGGCACACCATCATAACCAACTTGGTTTTTTATAAGAGTGGAGATAAACATTTTCTCTGTACGGATTTAATGATTTTCAAAATGTTGGTCAACATATTCCAAATGTTTTTGTTATATGTATAATTAGAATTTTTAAAGTATAATCATAAGTGAAACAAATGCAAATAACAAAAACAAAAAAGGTCAAAAGAAAAAAAACGAGGTTGTGGTGTCCTGCGCGTCTAGGCCGACCCATCTCGCTCTCCCCCTTTAGTGAGGGTTCCAAAGGTCTTGCTTAATGCGAGACAAAGGGACGCCCTCCAGTGTCCATTTCATTTGCCAGGGAGGCTACTGTCAACATACGTTTTCGGTCGTTTGCTCTGGAAAGGCTCTCACGCAACCCC
>NW_025245754.1:0-2591 GCF_018294505.1 Triticum aestivum
AAGCCTGGCGAGGGTGTCGGCCACGACCTGACTAACCACACAAGACTCTAGCCCAGGTTTATCGCCTATTCGGGTTCCATCCGCAAGGAGATCCGGCCGAGGTTTCACTCACGGCCCCAAACGATGTGTGCAGGGTTCCCGAGCCCACCATCCGGGTGCCACTCGGTACACCAGGCCACGTGTGCCTAGTCTGTCCCAAGCCCACCCTGCCGGGTGCCACTTGGTAGAAAAATAGCACTACCTACAAACACCAGAAACTAGTTGCGACTCCTGGACAGAGACCAAGTTGGTTAATAAGTCGAGAGGGGCACTTAAGCATTCCAATGTGTGGTAGTAGCTAGTCATTGGACAACATACACCGAACTCAGTGCTTAAGGACAGTTCCAGTGAGACAACCACCATGTACTCCTACATGGCCTCTCACCGCTACCTTTACCAAAATGTGTTCACACACTTCACTCTCAGCATCAGAACATAGGACTGCACTCCAATTCATTCCCAATGAATCAGACCTGACAAACTCTAAGCAATAGCAGGCATAGCATGGTAGGAACACAACAATGGCTTCAATCAACTCCTACACATGCTAGTGGGTTTCAACTATTTACTGTGGCAATGACAGGTCATGCAAAGGAATGGGTTCAACTACCGCAGCACAAAGTAGCAGATGAATCGTTGTTGTCCTAATGCAATAACTGAGAGCAGGAGCGAGAGAGTAGGATTATATCGGAATGAACAAGGGGGTTTGCTTGCCTGGTAGATCAACAAGGGAGGCACTGCTTCACAAACAGGTACTCTGGAACGGTCTCCGGAGCAGGACCTATCGAGAAGGAACGGTGCCAACAATCAAAACACAAGCATATGCAACACAATGATGCATGAACATGGCATGAAGATGTGATGCTGATTGAGCTAATGCAACTAGTTGTTATATGGATGGAGTCCATTTGAACCAAAGATTCAAATGCAACTCCAAGTTAAGCTCTTATATATTCCATTTACATGTTTTCACTTATACAGCATGTATAAGTTGGTTTGTCATGCATGAAACTAGTACAGATGGAAAGATTGCATTTTTCTGATAATTGTTTGGTTTAATAAAAAATACTAAACCATTTTATTTTCTTAAGCCAATTTTTATAGAAGCTAGTTATATTATTCCAGAGCTCCTTTATAAATGGCATAATTTTTGGACAATATTTTATATATATAACAATATATATCCAAAGCAAATAATTATTGCATTAATTCCAAATGCCCAAAATAAATACTTATGAGGTCCTAAAAATATTGGTTTGATTTTTATCTCTGTCCAATATTTTCAGAGAGCAACATGAGCATTTTCTTGGACCCTTTTGGAACATTTTTTTTATTTGGGTCATTTTCAGAGATGATTTTGAGGGTTTCACAAATCCTCATTTCAATTTAAATGGAATTTAAACATGATGCACAAATGACTAGCTAGCCTAGGTCATACCAGAACTAGGGATGTGACAACTCGGCCCCACTTGAAAGAATCTCGTCCCGAGATTCAGGGGCTTCTCGCTCCCAAGTAGCTTCTCTCTCGGAATGATGAGACCACTGAACCTTGAGAAACTTGATGTTCTGACGTCGAGTGACACGCTCTGCTTGATCAAGAATGCGAACCGGGTACTCTCGATATGTGAGGTTATCTTGGAGATCAAGCGTTTCGTGGTCCACTCTGCGGATAGGATCCGAGAAGCAACGCCTGAGTTGAGAGACGTGGAAGACATCATGAACTCGAGAAAGATGTGGGGGCGGTTCCAACTGGTAGGCAACCTCTCCTCGTTTAGCGAGAATGCGAAAAGGACCAATGTAACGAGGAGCCAACTTGCCCTTGATACCGAATCGATGGGTACCCTTCAAAGGAGTGACCCAAAGGTAAGCTTTGTCGCCAATTTCATAAGTCATATCCTTATGATGGCGGTCATACTGACTCTTCTGACGAGACTGGGCTGTTTTCAAATTCTCACAAATGATGCGAACTTGCTCTTCTGCCTCCTGGATCATGTCCGGTCCAAAGAATTGTCTTTCACCAGTTTCTGACCAGTTCAAAGGTGTTCGACATCTTCGTCCATAGAGAATCTCAAAAGGAGCTTTCTTGAGGCTGGATTGATAGCTATTGTTATAAGCAAACTCGGCGAAAGGAAGACATTTCTTCCAATCCATACCGAATGAGATAACGCAAGCTCTAAGCATGTCTTCGAGGATTTGGTTGACCCTCTCCACCTGACCACTCGACTGAGGGTGGAAAGCGGTACTGAAGGAAAGATGGGTTCCCATGGCAGTTTGGAAACTCTCCCAGAAATGAGAAGTGAAAAGACTACCACGGTCTGAATTGATCTCTAGTGGAACACCATGGAGTGACACTATTCAAGAAATGTATAAGTCAGCGAGCTGACTAGCAGTGATACTCTCTCGAACAGGTAGGAAGTGCGCCACTTTGGAGAGACGATCAATGACTACGAAGATAGCATTATTCCCTTTCTTGGTCCTGGGAAAACCGGTGATGAAATCCATACCAACTTTATCCCATTTCCACTCCGGAATAGCTAAAGGCTGAAGGGTGC
>NW_025245755.1:0-2591 GCF_018294505.1 Triticum aestivum
CATACCGGGCATGCATTCAGATCCTTGTACGCACCGCGGTAGAGGATGCAGTCATTAGGGCATGCATGTATCTTCTGCACCTCCAATCCTAGAGGGCATACGACCTTCTTTGCTGCGTATGTACTGTCGGGCAATTCGTTATCCTTCGGAAGCTTCTTCTTCAATATTTTCAATAGCTTCTCAAATCCTTTGTCAGGCACAGCATTCTCTGCCTTCCATTGCAGCAATTCCAGTACGGTACCGAGCTTTGTGTTGCCATCATCGCAATTGGGGTACAACCCTTTTTTGTGATCCTCTAACATGCGATCGAACTTCAGCTTCTCCTTTTGACTTTCGCATTGCGTCCTTGCATCGACTATGACCCGGCGGAGATCATCATCATCGGGCACTGGTTCCTCTTGATCTTCAGCAGCTTCCCCCCTTGCAGCATCATTGGGCACATCGTCTGGTTCCTCTTGATCTTCAGCAGCTTCCCCCGTTGCAGCATCACCGTATTCAGGGGGCACATAGTTGTCATCGTCCTCTTCTTCTTCGCCGTCTTCCATCATAACCCCTATTTCTCCGTGCCTCGTCCAAACATTATAGTGTGGCATGAAACCCTTGTAAAGCAGGTGGGTTTGAAGGATTTTCCGGTCAGAGTAAGACTTCGTATTCCCACATATAGGGCATGGACAACACAGAAAACCATTCTGCTTGTTTGCCTCAGCCACTTCGAGAAAATCATGCAAGCCCTTAATGTACTCGGAGGTGTGTCTGTCACCGTACATCCATTGCCGGTTCATCTGCGTGCATTATATATAATTAAGTGTGTCAAAAACCATTACAGAACATCATGAATAGATAATTAAGTGACCAAATTAATAGAAGCTCATCGTCACATTAAAACCAAAGTACATACATAGTTTTCATCTAACAACATATAGCTCTCCAGAGCATCTAATTAATTAAACCATACATTGAAACTATGTAAAACATTTCAATGCGAAAACAAATGCGATCATAATCGCAACCAAGGTAACAATTGATCCAACGGCATAATGGTACCAAGCCTCGGTACGAATGGCATATTTTCTAATCTTTCTAATCTTCAAGCGCATTGCATCCATCTTGATCTTGTGATCATCGACGACATCCGCAACATGCAACTCCAATATCATCTTCTCCTCCTCAATTTTTTTTATTTTTTCCTTCAAGTAATTGTTTTCTTCTTCAACTAAATTTAACCTCTCGACAATAGGGTCGGTTGGAATTTCCGGTTCAACCACCTCCTAGATAAATAAAATCTATGTCACGTTGGTCGGCATATTTGTCATAAACAATAAATGAACCAAATAGTTATAAAAAGATAATATATACCACATCCGAATCATAGACAGGAAGAGGGCCGACGGGGGCGGATACCAAAACCATCGCACTATGTAATAAGAAAGAATAATAAAAGTAACAAAATTAGACAAGTATCTATCCAAAGTAAGAAAAAAAATTTCTTTCATAAAGAAGATAAGAACAAGAGGCTCACCACGGTGGTGCTGGCGACGAGATCGGCGCGGGCGATCGACGGCGGTGAAGACGGGGACGGGACGTGACGGACCGCTAAACCTAGACAAATCTCGGGGAAAATGGAGCTCGGAGGTCGAGTTTCGAGAGGAGAAAGATTAACTAGTGTGGCTCGGACATTTCATCGAACACCTCATGTGCATAGGAGGTGAGCTAGAGCACCCAAATGCCCTCCCCTCGCCGGCCAGAAAAAACAGAGCACTATGGAGTGCTCTGCTGTGGCGATGGGGTATATATAGGCAACTCATTTGTCCCGGTTCGTGGTAGAAACCAGGACTAAAGCTCAGCCTTCTGCCCCGGTTCGAGCCACGAACCGGGACCAATGGTTGTGGGCCAGGAGCGAGGACCATTGGTCCCAGTTCGTGCCTAGAACCGGGACAAATGGATCCATACGAACCGGGACCAATGCCCACGAGGCCCCGGCCGGCCCCCTGGGGTCACGAAACCGGGACGAATGGCCCCATGGGTCCCGGTTCATGACTGAACCGGGACTAATGGGCTTGCCATGCCCGAACGAAAGCCCTGTTTTCTACTAGTGTGTGGACGTGCCATGATGAGCAAGAACCAGAAGGTCGACTGGTTCAAGGGCGCTTTCATAGAGACCATCAAAGAACGGCAGCGTGAGTGGTTTTACATCACTGAGCCGCTCACCGCTGGCCAGGCCGAGGTCCGAGCGTTGGGCCCCCGAGGAAACTCGTGTCCTGGAAGAAGAAGGGCATCGGCTGGAGGACCCGGGGGAGGTGAAGGCACTGATCAAGAAGATCCAGTGGTGGTCTGACCAGAAGAACCTCCAGCTGGCAGACGTGGTAAACGTCATGCTCCACTGCCGCACCCTTCCACTCCAACTCCGGGGCACCCCAATGTGGGAGCACAAGTCCGAGGATGCAGGGGTCGTTCTCCACTTCTTATGCTCCACCTTGGCCAGAATGTGGACGCGACTGTTCAAGTCGTCTGAGAACGAATTCCCTTCGGAAGGGCGCGACCTCGGATTCAAAGCCGGCTACGACGCCCTCGAGGTAATCTGCTAATGCACA
>NW_025245756.1:0-2591 GCF_018294505.1 Triticum aestivum
CGGCTTCTGATGAATACTATAACAAAAATAGTTGTATGCATCGCTTGGTGCACAGGCCAGGGGCTGGTTAGCCTCCTTTTTGGAAAAAACATGCACCATGTCTGAAATAATATGGCCAAATTGATGCAATTATGGGGATTGTACTATTGGGGGGAAATCTTAAATTGTGTGAAACAAATAATACCGTGGGACCATTGTTAGACTGCTGATTAGTTGAAACTCTGCGTGCATATTTTATCATGTGAAATCATCAACCACCTGAATGCGTGCATATTCCACCATCAGGACTGCCATACAGCAACAATTCTTCAAGAGCTTTCGGCTCAATGGGATGCATAGTTAGCTCCTAGGACTCATGGCCACAGGTGATGTTGAGTTGGCGTGATAGTAAGTAATTCCAATGTAGTTCGGGGCTGATGTTGTGGACTTAAATGATGTGCCTTCTCTTTGAACTTTAACTTTAACTTAACATAATCATTAACTACAGGGGGGTGTCACCTGTTTTCATTCCTGTTGTTTGGAAACTGCTTGTTCCACCTAGAACACATATCTTTCTTTTGCTGGTTTCCTATAAGAAGATCATGACCATAGATAACTTGAAAAAAGGAACAAGATCTTGCTCAGTCTTTTATGTATATCTTTGAAGAGCTAGTGTACCTGTTAGTTGAAATAGACTGATATGTGTTTCAGCATCACTCGTTTTTCAAGAGCATGAGCAAAGACTGTTTAATTCGAAAAACACACTCTGCTTGTTTCAGTATTTGCTCTATCTGTTAGGAGTTAGTGCGTTGGCCCCGAGTTTGTAATGTTTTAGTTTGAACCAGCTTTATTAGGCCTCTTTCTTTGTAATGGCTACCCACTGATGATCTAAAAATGTGAATAAGGATGTCCATTCGGACTAAATTCTTGCACAGCTCCTTCCACAAAAGCTCTTGCCAGAAGTTGGGCTATTTTTGGGAAAGTAGTGGGAACTGGGATGTGTTGCTTTAGCCTTTGGAAAATGCTGAGCATATGAAGCTAGCAGATGAGAGCGCCAACTCTGTATGTTTATTTAACCGCTATTCTGCAAGTCGCTGCAGGTCAAATTAACGCGTTTTATTACCACTGTCATTCAACTCAATACCTGGTGGAAATGCCTGCTAGAATGAAACCAGCATCTGTACTTTCTACGTTTCAGCGTGCCAGTGTGTGCTAAGCTACCAATCGACCAGGGAGTCGAGCCAACTTCTCGATATGCACTTCATCGGTAAGTTACTCGGAAGGGTCAGGCATGATCCATGCACGTTTTGTTAGAATAAATCCAAGGTATACCGTCGATCATCCGAGGATCAAGCGATCACACGAGCATGACACCGAGATTTGGTAACGAGGTTCACCGATATGGCTACATCCCCGGGGCCTGACTACGGGCGCTTCTCCCCGTGACACCGTCACAATACCGCACACCGGCCACCCGGGCGCCGGCACACGCCGCCGGCTCCCCCTTGCGCGTCTATGCTATTATTTTGGCATAGCTTACATCGTGTGTCTACCCCGCTATATATGAGAGGCCTAAGATACAAGTGTCCTACTAGGACACGACTCCATATCCTATGTAAACACAATACAACTCAGAGTCCAACTGTAACCTACCTTGTACACTATATTCGACACAACTCTAACACGTTTCTGCCAGGGCTTGGCAGCAACATGGCAGATCGCCCTCGACGACTCCCTTTAGATGGAATCGGAACAATCGAGGCTATTCAAGGTGCCACCATAGAAGGATTCGTGGAACCAAGTGCGGGACGTTCTTGATGGAACGAAGACCATTATTTTCCAAGATTGAGCTACAGCAGGTGCCGAGTTCCCAATACCTTCCATTTCCATGGGTAGTTTTTATCAAAACCAAACGTATAAGTATGGTGTTTGGCATGTGAGGAGGAGAAGGATATATATGAGAACTATTGATACGGAGATATTTCATTACGCAGTACATCATGGTAATGTAGCTGAGCAGTCACTCTATCTCAAACAAAATATGGCCCAATTTTCAATTTTTTATTCATTAGAGAATGTATCAAAATAATTATCAATTAGTCAAAGAATTTCAGCTATTCAGTAATATAAATACAAATACAAATAAATTTATTTATTTTCAGTGGCATTTAAAATATTCAGATCACCCTATTGTAGAAGCGGTTATCAGAGATGGGTCCAAAAGGCCTCCCAGTGAGTAGGCAGCCTGTCATTCGTGGCTGGCAGCATCGTACAAGTGACGGCCACATTATTGACATGCCATTGAGGGGCACATATACTCAGCATGTCCTATTTGTTCCAAAGATTTATTTCTACGCAAGGGGCTTCTACACATTTATAGAAATCACCTTGGCACATACATTACTAAAACCACCTTCACACATTTATCGAAACCACCTTGGTACGTATTGTTGGGCCTGAGCCCGTGCCCTCGCTCTCTCTAGTTGCACTCACCCTCGCCCTGCACAAACCGAAAGGAGGAAGAAGAAGAACAGGACACAGTGGATCTTCTGGCGCACGAACGCCCGCCGGGGCTACGGCAAATTTTCTTGAGCTCGAACTCAACACCGCAC
>NW_025245757.1:0-2591 GCF_018294505.1 Triticum aestivum
CGGCTTCTGATGAATACTATAACAAAAATAGTTGTATGCATCGCTTGGTGCACAGGCCAGGGGCTGGTTAGCCTCCTTTTTGGAAAAAACATGCACCATGTCTGAAATAATATGGCCAAATTGATGCAATTATGGGGATTGTACTATTGGGGGGAAATCTTAAATTGTGTGAAACAAATAATACCGTGGGACCATTGTTAGACTGCTGATTAGTTGAAACTCTGCGTGCATATTTTATCATGTGAAATCATCAACCACCTGAATGCGTGCATATTCCACCATCAGGACTGCCATACAGCAACAATTCTTCAAGAGCTTTCGGCTCAATGGGATGCATAGTTAGCTCCTAGGACTCATGGCCACAGGTGATGTTGAGTTGGCGTGATAGTAAGTAATTCCAATGTAGTTCGGGGCTGATGTTGTGGACTTAAATGATGTGCCTTCTCTTTGAACTTTAACTTTAACTTAACATAATCATTAACTACAGGGGGGTGTCACCTGTTTTCATTCCTGTTGTTTGGAAACTGCTTGTTCCACCTAGAACACATATCTTTCTTTTGCTGGTTTCCTATAAGAAGATCATGACCATAGATAACTTGAAAAAAGGAACAAGATCTTGCTCAGTCTTTTATGTATATCTTTGAAGAGCTAGTGTACCTGTTAGTTGAAATAGACTGATATGTGTTTCAGCATCACTCGTTTTTCAAGAGCATGAGCAAAGACTGTTTAATTCGAAAAACACACTCTGCTTGTTTCAGTATTTGCTCTATCTGTTAGGAGTTAGTGCGTTGGCCCCGAGTTTGTAATGTTTTAGTTTGAACCAGCTTTATTAGGCCTCTTTCTTTGTAATGGCTACCCACTGATGATCTAAAAATGTGAATAAGGATGTCCATTCGGACTAAATTCTTGCACAGCTCCTTCCACAAAAGCTCTTGCCAGAAGTTGGGCTATTTTTGGGAAAGTAGTGGGAACTGGGATGTGTTGCTTTAGCCTTTGGAAAATGCTGAGCATATGAAGCTAGCAGATGAGAGCGCCAACTCTGTATGTTTATTTAACCGCTATTCTGCAAGTCGCTGCAGGTCAAATTAACGCGTTTTATTACCACTGTCATTCAACTCAATACCTGGTGGAAATGCCTGCTAGAATGAAACCAGCATCTGTACTTTCTACGTTTCAGCGTGCCAGTGTGTGCTAAGCTACCAATCGACCAGGGAGTCGAGCCAACTTCTCGATATGCACTTCATCGGTAAGTTACTCGGAAGGGTCAGGCATGATCCATGCACGTTTTGTTAGAATAAATCCAAGGTATACCGTCGATCATCCGAGGATCAAGCAATCACACGAGCATGACACCGAGATTTGGTAACGAGGTTCACCGATATGGCTACATCCCCGGGGCCTGACTACGGGCGCTTCTCCCCGTGACACCGTCACAATACCGCACACCGGCCACCCGGGCGCCGGCACACGCCGCCGGCTCCCCCTTGCGCGTCTATGCTATTATTTTGGCATAGCTTACATCGTGTGTCTACCCCGCTATATATGAGAGGCCTAAGATACAAGTGTCCTACTAGGACACGACTCCATATCCTATGTAAACACAATACAACTCAGAGTCCAACTGTAACCTATCTTGTACACTATATTCGACACAACTCTAACACGTTTCTGCCAGGGCTTGGCAGCAACATGGCAGATCGCCCTCGACGACTCCCTTTAGATGGAATCGGAACAATCGAGGCTATTCAAGGTGCCACCATAGAAGGATTCGTGGAACCAAGTGCGGGACGTTCTTGATGGAACGAAGACCATTATTTTCCAAGATTGAGCTACAGCAGGTGCCGAGTTCCCAATACCTTCCATTTCCATGGGTAGTTTTTATCAGAACCAAACGTATAAGTATGGTGTTTGGCATGTGAGGAGGAGAAGGATATATATGAGAACTATTGATACGGAGATATTTCATTACGCAGTACATCATGGTAATGTAGCTGAGCAGTCACTCTATCTCAAACAAAATATGGCCCAATTTTCAATTTTTTATTCATTAGAGAATGTATCAAAATAATTATCAATTAGTCAAAGAATTTCAGCTATTCAGTAATATAAATACAAATACAAATAAATTTATTTATTTTCAGTGGCATTTAAAATATTCAGATCACCCTATTGTAGAAGCGGTTATCAGAGATGGGTCCAAAAGGCCTCCCAGTGAGTAGGCAGCCTGTCATTCGTGGCTGGCAGCATCGTACAAGTGACGGCCACATTATTGACATGCCATTGAGGGGCACATATACTCAGCATGTCCTATTTGTTCCAAAGATTTATTTCTACGCAAGGGGCTTCTACACATTTATAGAAATCACCTTGGCACATACATTACTAAAACCACCTTCACACATTTATCGAAACCACCTTGGTACGTATTGTTGGGCCTGAGCCCGTGCCCTCGCTCTCTCTAGTTGCACTCACCCTCGCCCTGCACAAACCGAAAGGAGGAAGAAGAAGAACAGGACACAGTGGATCTTCTGGCGCACGAACGCCCGCCGGGGCTACGGCAAATTTTCTTGAGCTCGAACTCAACACCGCAC
>NW_025245758.1:0-2591 GCF_018294505.1 Triticum aestivum
GAAGGGCATTAACCATTTGCAAAGGAACCACGCATCAATTGCCGACATTTGAAGAGAACCCATAGATCCAAGGACACAAACTCACGGGCCATTTATTGATGCCCATACGAGTCGAGTAAGCATAGACCCGACAGACCTTATTCCAACACGCCATTGCCACAATCACCTCGTCGATGTCGTCGGAGAAAACAAACAGCTAAGAAGAAAATAAATAAATTGACGGACGGGTCCCCACTCCTCATGTCGCTGAAAAGGTCGTCGGACAAGGAGGAGGAGGGGGCCGATGTCGTGGCCTTGGGAAGGGGAGAGTCTATACATCTCTTATAGCAAGTTGGAAGCTATTCTCGCTTGCAGCGCTCGTAAATGGGCCAGGTGGCCCAAGTCTCGCGATAAGTAGTAGGCCTCAGTTGGGGTGCGCGCAAGTTAGTTTTATCGTATTTGAAACTTAAAATTACTTAAACCAAAATAAAAGCCATGATTTTAAAAAATATTTAACACATAGTAAAAAAATGTTCAAAATATTTTTTTGAAAAACATTAATTATGCATTTGAAAAATATTAACATTTACAATGCTTTTTTGTATATATGAAATGTGTACACGTGTATGAAAAAAAGTAGATTTCAAAATTTATATATGAAAAAAATTTAATTATGTATTTGAAAATGTTACCATGGTGTAAAAATTGTTAGTATAAATATAAAAAGTGTTTCAATGTTTATTGGGAAAATGTTTAACAGGTATACAGAAAAATATTCAAAAAAAAGTTTGAAAAATGTTAATCATGTATTTGAAATTTTTAACGTGTATAATTTTTTATAGCGTACCCAAAACTGTACCATATGTATAAACATGTAGACATCAAAATATTTTTTGAGAAAAATGTGCAGGTGTATACAAAATGTATATTGTGTGTGAAAAAAGTTAGACATTAAAACATGTATTTGGCAAAAAAAATAACCATGAATGTAGTTATTTTAACATGCATAACAAATTTTCCTGACGTATCCGAAAAATGTACAATATGTATAAAAATGTAGACACTAATTTATTAGAAAGAACAATGTTAACAAGTTATTTGAAAAACGTTAAACGTTTACTGAAAAATTTACATCGTACAAAAAAGTAAAATGTATATAAAAATAGGCATAATAACATATACTCCCTCCGTTCCTAAATGTAAGTCTTTGTAGAGATTTTACTGTAAACCGATATGGATGTATATAGATGCATTTTAAATTTAGGTTCATTTATTTTGCTCTGTATGTAGTCCACCTAATGGAATCTCTACAAAGACTTATATTTAGGAACGGGGGGAGTATTTTAATAAAATGCTAGTTATGTATGTAGACAACGTAAACATGCGTTAAAACTGGTCCTGATATGTACACATGTTTAGGAAAAAAGAAAACGAAAACATAAAAGAAATAAATAAACTCAAATTAGAACCTACAGACCAAACAAACAGATGCGAAACACTGAAATATAGTGAAAATAATAAAGAAAAATAAGGAAGAGAAAAAAATGGAAGAAAATATGAAAAAAAATAAAAAAGAAAAGAAAAACAAAAAAACTAAATAACCATGTGAAACCGTGAAAATACAGTGAAAACCAAAAAAATTGATGAAACCCATAAAGAAAAATAGAGAAAAGAAAGAAAGCGAAACACAACTAACAATTGAACAACTCCATAAAAAAAACTGGACCTATAGCGCCGAACACAACGATTGAAGTGCACTAGGGATGGCGAGTAATCGGGAGTACATTAATGGGCCCGCCATGTGTGGGCGTTGCGGGCAAGGAGAGCTACCATCTCGCTATATGTGAGTTATACCTCCCCATTGATATCCACTGCTTTTTTTTCAAGTTTTGATATCCACTGCTTTATTGCGATAAATATAATCTGATTGCTTAGGGCATGTACAATGGTCGATAAGGTAGTCTTATCTTAAATTTTGCATGTAATTTAGAGATGAGAAAAACATGCCTACAATGGGTTATCTCTTAGCCTCATCTTCAATAACTAATTATTCCTAAAAACGCAGTGAGACTTATTGTGCTAAGAGATCATCTCTTGCCTTCTCTTAATTAAGAGAAGACAAGCCTTCTCTTATAATTTCTCTCTCCTCCACCTCATCATTTATCCTACGTGGCATTGCTAAGATAGAACCATTGTACATGCCCTTATGACGCTCCGCACGACCATGTATGTGTGTGTGTGGGTGAGGGCTGGCTTATGTCGCTAGCTCTAGTAGGGTACACATAATTAATTATTTTATCTTTTATTTTGGTTCATTTTATTGTACTATTTTAATTCGTTAGTTCTAAATAAAAAATATAGTTTGATTTTCTTCACTTTTTTATTGCAGTTAGTTAGTTTCATTTTAATTTAAAAAATCTTCGCTGATAAAAGATTGCCTGTCAATTAATACTCCCTCCATCCCAAAATAAGTGTCTTAACTTTGTACTAATTTTAGTACAAAGTTGAACTAAGCTTGAGACATTTATTTTGAGACGGAGGGAGTATTTCTTTTAAATTTTTTGAAATATGCGCATAAGTTTAAAAATATAATTATTTAATTTTCATCACAT
>NW_025245759.1:0-2591 GCF_018294505.1 Triticum aestivum
GAGTTCCGTCAGCACGACGGCGTGGTGACGACGATGATGTTCTACCGACCCAGGGCTTCGCCTAAGCACCGCAACGATATGACCGAGGTGGAATATGGTGGAGGGGGGCACCGCACACGGCTAAGGAACGATCACGAAGATCAACTTGTGTGTCTAGAGGTGCCCCCCTGCCCCCGTATATATAGGAGCAAGGGGGGAGGGGGCGGCCGGCCTAGGAGGGGCGCGCCAAGGGGAGTCCTACTCCCACCGGGAGTAGGACTCCCTCCTTCCTTGTTGGAGTAGGAGAAGGGGGGAAAGAGGGGGAGAGGAGGAAGGAAAAGGGGGCTGCACCCCTTGTTCAATTCGGACCAGAGGGGGTCTGCGCACCTCCTTCCTTTCGGCCTCTCTCCTCTATTTCCGTATGGCCCAATAAGGCCCATATACTCCCCGGCGAATTCCCGTAATTCTCCGGTACTCCGTAAAATACCCGAATCACTCGGAACCTTTCCGAAGTCTGAATATAGTCGTCCAATATATCAATCTTTACGTCTCGACCATTTTGAGACTCCTCGTCATGTCCTCGATCTCATCTGGGACTCCGAACTCCTTCGGTACATCAAAACTCATAAACTCATAATATAACTGTCATCGAAACCTTAAGCGTGCGGACCCTACGGGTTCGAGAACAATGTAGACATGACCGAGACACGTCTCCGGTCAATAACCAATAGCAGAACCTGGATGCTCATATTGGCTCCCACATATTCTACGAAGATCTTTATCGGTCAAACCGCATAGCAACATACGTTGTTCCCTTTGTCATCGGTATGTTACTTGCTCGAGATTCGATCGTCGGTATCTCAATACCTAGTTCAATCTCGTTACCGGCAAGTCTCTTTACTTGTTCCGTAATACATCATCCCGCAACTAATTCATTAATTGCAATGCTTGCAAGGCTTAAGTGATGTGTATTACCGAGAGGGCCCAGAGATACCTCTCTGACAATCGGAGTGACAAATCCTAATCTCAAAATACGCCAACCCAACATGTACCTTCGGAGACACCTGTAGAGCACCTTTATAATCACCCAGTTATGTTGTGACGTTTGGTAGCACACAAAGTGTTCCTCCGATAAACGGGAGTTGCATAATATCATAGTCATAGGAACATGTATAAGTCATGAAGAAAGCAACAACAACATACTAAACGATCGTGTGCTAAGCTAACAGAATGGGTCATGTCAATCACATCATTCTCCTAATGACGTGATCCCATTAATCAAATGACAACTCATGTCTATGGTTAGGAAACATAACCATCTTTGATCAACGAGCTAGTCAAGTAGAGGCATACTAGTGACAATTTGTTTGTCTATGTATTTCACACATGTATTATGTTTCCGGTTAATACAATTCTAGCATGAATAATAAACATTTATCATGATATAAGGAAATAAATAATAACTTTATTATTGCCTCTAGGGCATATTTCCTTCAGTCTCCCACTTCTACTAGTCAATAATCTAGTTCACATCATCATGTGATTCAACACCAATATTCACATCTGTATGTGATTAACACCCATAGTTCACATCGTCATGTGACCAACACCCAAAGGGTTTACTAGAGTCAATAATCTAGTTCACATCGCTATGTGATTAACACCCAAAGAGTACTAAGGTGTGATCATGTTTTGCTCGTGAGAGAAGTTTAGTCAACGTGTCTGTCACATTCAGAGCCGTATGTATTTTGCAAATATTCTATGTCTACAATGCTCTGCATGGGGCTACTCTAGCTAATTGATCCCACTTTCAATATGTATCCAGATTAAGACATAGAGTCATCTGGATCAGTGCCAAAACTTGTATCGACATAACCCTTTACGACGAACCTTTTGTCACCTCCATAATCGAGAAACATATCCTTATTCTACTAAGGATAATTTTTGACCGCTGTCCAGTGATCTACTCCTAGATCACTATTGTACTCCCTTGCCAAACTCACTGGTAGGGTATGCAATAGATCTGGTACACAGCATGGCATACTTTATAGAACCTATGGCCAAGGCATAGGGAATGACTTTCATTCTCTTTCTATCTTCTGCCGTGGTCGGGCTTTGAGTCTTACTCAATTTCACACCTTGTAACACAGGCAAGAACTCTTTCTTTGAATGTTCCATTTTGAACTACTTCAAAATCTTGTCAAGGTATGTATTCATTGAAAAACTTATCAAGCGTCGTGATCTATCTCTATAGATCTTGATGCTCAATATGTAAGCAGCTTCACCGAGGTCTTTCTTTGAAAAACTCCTTTCAAACACTCCTTTATGCTTTGCAGGATAATTCTACATTATTTCCAATCAACAATATGCCATTCACATATACTTATCAGAAATGCTATAGTGCTCCCACTCACTTTCTTGTAAATACAGGCTTCTCCAAAAGTCTGTACAAAACCAAATTCTTTGATCACACTATCAAAGTGTTTATTCCAACTCCGAGAGGCTTGCACCAGTCCATAAATGGATCGCTGGAGCTTGCACACTTTGTTAGCTCCCTTTGGATTGACAAAACCTTCTGGCTACATCATATACAACTCTTCTTCCAGAAACCC
>NW_025245760.1:0-2591 GCF_018294505.1 Triticum aestivum
TCACCCACGGGGTGGTCACATAGCCATGTGATCAGCGCCGCGCGGCTCCCTCGCGAAGGTCCTCGCAAGGCCGCATGCCACAGGATGTAATCTTCTTTAGAGTCTCGCCTCGCGGAGAGAGCCATCGCGTGGCCTGGCCCTTTGCGAGGCGTGTCTTCCTTCGCGACACCCATGGCTGGGCCGCCTCTTGAGGCCTTCTTCAAGTGTCGCTTCTTGGGCCGTAGGCAGCGACCCGTGATACCCTGGTTTTCACTGGGCCGACAACATGTTAGCAAAAGCTGCGTTCTCCCTTGTAGCTCGGGCTGGACGGAGCAAGCAGGCTTTTCAGCCCGCTTGTGGCCCATTCTAGACCGGACCGATCGGTCATGGCCCGTTGAAGAAATTGTCCGGTCCGGTCCCAAAATTTCAGTCCGAAATTTACTCGGTCCGGTCCGGTCTTTAACCGGTCCGACCGAGTGGACCGAAGCTGCAGATCGTTGCTCGACGTCGTAGCCACCGGCGGCGACGCACTGGCCATGCCCCGCCCCGTCGTTGTTCACCAGAATCAAGTGTAATTCAGCCAATTAAAAAGGTAGAAGACTCTAGTCACGCGCTGATATCTCTTTCCTATTATTCAGTCCAATAGAAAAGAGAAAGGACACGAGACACGGGATTAGATCCGATAATCACGGCAGCATCCCACGACTATCTCCACGCTGCCGTTTCCCTTTATTCCACACTATTGTTTCCTTTTATTCAATCGAACAGAAAACACAAGGAAACTCCTATTCCTACGTAAGAGGCTTACCAAATCTGTACGTGCAATCACGGTTCAGTTTCGTCAGAATCTTCAGTATTATCAGTTTCCTCACTATTTTCAGTAGCGGCAGACCCTGATGAAGAACCCCACAACAACACTAGTTGCACGCGGTGGTGATCGTGGGCCGTTTCTTTCTTTCCTTCTTTTTGATGATCAGATAATAAAAATAATCAGAGAAACGAGGTTTGATCCGTTAATTACAGCCTCATCACACGATAACCCCACGTCAAACTTGATTCTCTAATCACGGCAAGGCCAGTACGCACAAAGTCATTGGCTCATACACGCTTTGAATTGCTTGCATGCATGTAGCAGAAACACTGCTAAAGAACAAACGTGCGCATGTAACACTCGCAGCCCGGCCAGCGCCACCGCGTCCTGCCATGTGTGAACCGTCGTCGTTCTCGACCATGTCCAGGAGCTCGCAGGAGTCGTCTCTCGCGGCTACCATGGTCACGACCTCGCCGCCGCCACCGGTCCTCTTGGTCCGGCCCGAGCTTTACCTCCGCCAGTTCGGTCCAGGAAAAGAGGACCGCCGTGCTGCTCGGTACGGTACAGTATGGTCCGCCGACGGCCGGTCCAAATGGTGGCTCGGTCAGGCACCAGACTAGCCCGGACCATGTCCATCCTGACATGTAGTTAGACGCCATATGTGGCTAGGGATAGCACATGACATTATTTGTATTCCTCAATCTTTAAATGTTGAATGAAATTCCTAGTTCACCTAAAAAACGAGTCCACCCTCGAACCCCTCAGGAAATAAAATAAAAAAACAAGTGCACCCTCGAAGGCCCTAGTGACAGTTGACCCACGGAGGACTAGCGTCGTATCCAACGGCCACAAACCCTAACTCCCCCGTTCAAGAGACGGGCAGGAACGCGACGTTCACTGGGCGAGGGATAGGGCGAAGAAGAGGAAGCCCTTGCGCGGCCGCTGCACCGCCTCGGCTCCGTGAGCTGTCCTTCTTCATACCGTGGGCACCTGCACTCTAGCGCGATCCAAATCCGCGTCTAGCCGCGTTCGTCTTCCACGCCCAAGACGGCCTTCTGTAAACAATGATCTGGGGTGCTAAACCGCACGCCCCAGCCTCCATATATATATACACCATATGAGTTACAATTAGGGTACAACATGTATTGCTTGGGGTATACTCCAAGTCGGCTGGTCTACCGTCGTGTCCTTCTCCAACACGCCCCCGCAGTCTGAACCAGGGAGAGGATCGACGTGAAGACTGGACCTGAATTCTCGGAACACGAGAGTCGGCAGCCCTTTGGTGAATATATCAGCAAACTGCAAGGATGAAGGAACATGGAGGACTCGCACAGCACCAAGAGCAACTTTCTCACGGACAAAATGAATATCCAGCTCGATATGTTTAGTACGACGGTGATGCACTGGGTTGGCGGTCATGTAGACAGTGCTGACATTGTCACAATAGACAATAGTGGCTGTATGAATAGGGTTATGGAGTTCCTGCAGTAGTTGTCGAACCCAACAAGTTTCAGCAACACATGTAGCCGCAGCACGGTATTCAGCTTCAGCACTAGAGCGAGACACAGTGGTTTGACGGCGAGAGGACCAACTGATAAGATTGTCTCCAAGATACACACAAAACCCGAAAGTAGAACGTCTGGTGTCTGGGCAACCAGCCCAATCGGCATCCGAATAGGCCACTAAGGAATGTGAGGAGGATCGGTGGAGAACAAGACCGTGAGCAAGAGTACCTTTAAGATAACGAAAGACACGTTTGATAAGAGAGAAGTGAGAGTCACGTGGGTCATGCATATGAAGA
>NW_025245761.1:0-2590 GCF_018294505.1 Triticum aestivum
GAAGACACCTGGCGCGTCGGTCTCGGGGTGTTACATTAGTCATCAGGTTAAATAACGGTTCGCATGCTATCAGAAAAATATGTTGATGAAAAATAAGCACATTGCATATTCACCGGATTAATTAAAGCCACACAAAAAATCCATTTATCCAAACCAAGCAAGATTAAGAACTAGGAAATATAGCACTTGTATATGTTTCTCATGTATTAAGTGCGGGCAAATTCGATTTATTCCTCACATGCAGAACAATGCAAAATTGTACCCATGACAATTGGACATCGCATTGCAGAATTGAACCAAGCAGTTAACTAAACACCACAACAAATGAACCAAACATTAACTGGGCACCACATTGCACAATATAACATACTCCTAATAGAAGATCAGACAATTAACCAAACCAACCATGCTTAACAACTTGGAAATATAGAAATTGTATTTGTTTCTCATGTATTTAGTACAGCCAAATTTGATTTACTTCTCACATGGTATACAATAACAGAATGCACCCACAACTATAGAACATCACATTGCAAAATTGTACCAAACAGTTAACTAAACACCACAACACAAATGAACCAAACGTTAACTGAGCACCACATTGCACAATGTATAAGCAAACCAAGCATGCTTGACAACTTGGAAATATAGCAATTGTATTAGTTTCTCATGTATGTTGTAAAGATAAATTCTATTTATTTATCACATGGAAGACAATACAAAATTGCAGCCTGAAGAATTGAATGTCACATTTGCAGAATTTAACCACACACTTAACTGATGATGACAAGTAATTAACCAAACAGTTAATAAGTGCATACCACACTGCACGACATATAGAACATCTACACAGGAGCAACAGATTGCATGGTAAAATTAGATACCACAATTCACTAGAATTTGTTAAGGAAAGGCAGGAGCAGCACACGCAATGGGTAAACCAAACATGCGTAACTGGCATAGCTAGCAAATGGCAAGGTGCTCCTCCAAGATCTGGGGGTCTGCACGAATGGTGGCCATCGCGATCGCATCCGCGCGTGCGGCCATGATTTGCTTCTCCACTACCAAATGCTCCTTGAGCTCCTGGCTATACTGCGTGCACCATGGCTTAGGGTAGCGCTTATTTGGTGGAGGGGTTGGTGATTTGGGTGGAAGGTGTCGCACCGGCGGTCTAGGCATGTGGGATGTGGAAAGAGGAGGAGGATGGGGGTCTGATTTGGATTACCTGCCTGGATAGACGAGGTCAAGCAGCGCGAAGGAGGGTCTCCGGTGAGGGGGGCAGCACTGCAAGCCAAGAGTGAAGGTTTCAACTTGGAAAGGAAGGTGGAAACAGGGGAAATGTGGATTTTGGTAAGGGGGAGGGGGAGGGGAGGTAGGTATTTCCGCGGAAGCCGAAAATTTTGAATCGGTTCAGCGAAAAAATTAGCGCGTAGTGTCATCAGACACGGTCCCTTATTCAGAACTATGTACGACATGTGAACATCACAAACGATTCAGGTAGCTTAACCCGTGTGTGATGAGTTTGAACGTCAAAAATTTTGGTTCCAGTTTCCCTGGTTACAGTGGTTATCCACGTCATTGCATAATTTGGGTACACGAAGGAGACTATAGTAGTAGACTACAGCACACCCACACTTCTTAATCGAGCAAGTTCAGCAATTAAACAGAGCTAGGTAGCCTAAATATTACTCTAAAAAATTAAAGAGTGGCGCTCTTAATTAAACAAAACAAAGAGTACTACTACAGCTAGTGCTCGTCAATCTCCGCTGCCTCCTCCATTCCAGCTCGCGCCCGATGGTCTACTGGGGAAGGGGCTCCATGGCATCCATCGCACCATACTCGGCAAGCATCTCGCCATCCGCGTCCGCCATATCTTTGGAAAAGGCCGCCACGAGATGGGCATGGGCGGCCACGATCTGGGCTTGGACGGGCTCTGTTGTTGCAAGGTATGTGGCGGAGGAACGGACGGCTAATCGAACACTCTCGGTGATTGCCAACTCTTCGGCTGTGGGTTGCAGACCGTTGTCGGAGAAGCTTCATTTGATTTGTGTGGTGACCGCCACAAGCTGGGCATGGGCGGCCTCGACATGGTCATGGGCGGCCACCATCAGGGCTAAGGCTGCTGCTGTGGAACGGACAGTTGTTGTGTCGCTCTCGCCAGTTGCTATCGCCGAGGCAGATGTTGTTGCCGCCACCTGAGAAGCAACAGCGGCCGTTTGGGCCGCCCTGGTCACCCGGTTGCATATTGCGGCCATGCTCATGCACCTTGTTAGCACGCGCAGGGCGGCTACGGCCGTGCTCTCGCCGAAGTGGGCCGCCGAAGTTGACTTCACAAGGCGGGTCCATGTCCCCATCTTTCACCAGCAACGATTGAATAGTGAAATGATATTTGGGGAGCGAGCTAGTGTGCATGACACATCGGCCATGGACTGTAGCCGATGCACCTTATCGTGTAAGCCATAGGCGTACTATACACCGACGGTGCTCCAGGATATTTTTTGCTGCATCTCACACACTTGGTGATAATAAACTGTGTGGGATCTACTTGACTTTTCATCTTGATTTGAATTACATAATGGGGTCACAGCGG
>NW_025245762.1:0-2590 GCF_018294505.1 Triticum aestivum
AAAAAAAATAGAAACAGATTTTTTTTACAAAAACAGCAGAACAAAAAATCTATATAATGGTCAGCGAGTTGACAAAGATTTAGCAAAGCCAAAACAAAACGGATGGGTTGATAAATAAAATAAAAAACAAAATGACTAAATTTAAACAAAAACAAATGGCAAATAAAAAATAATTAAAGCTAATAAATACTAGGTATGTGAAGTTTATACCACTACTCAAACCTACACGTTGCAAAAGTCGTTGATAATACAAAAAAAAGAAGGCCAAAAAGGGGTCACACAACCCTCTCGATAAAAAAGGAAAAATAGAAAAAAGCAATGGCATCACTGCTCACGGGACAAAAAATAATCAGATAGAAGCCCAAGTACATGAATGAAACGATGGCCCAGGAAGAAACGAAAAGCCCAGAAGGAAAGATACGGACAAACAATCGATCATGTAGTTAGGGCCGAGATAGCAAACAAATCCCACGTAACTCGGTCGACTGAGACTTGAGTAATTCTCAGTCGACTGAGAATTAGCACAACCGATTTGTTTTGGGCTGGCAGCCTGACACCACATGCATAGTCAGATTGCACATGATGTGGTTCCTCGAATTAGTACCACCTCGCGTATATGTTATAAATTCAAACTGAAAGCGTAAACCTACGGAAAAAAGCGTATTGTGATGGTGAACCCACGGAGTCAATCCGTGCTTTATTATTAGGGAAAGACTAGCATATATGCCCGTGCATTGCAACGGGAGAAAATAAAGAGCATGGACATGGATCGATCAACTACAACCCTTGCTCGGAGACAAGGTTGCCAACCATCTTCATCTTTGAGGGCATGAAGCTTACAATTTCTATTATCAATTTTGTTGGACGACGGTTGCCTGTAATTCGAATTTGGGTTAGACGATTTGGTGGAGAAGGAAGCAGCAACTGCGGAGCACTGAGGCCGCCGGCAGTAGGTTTTATCTTGTCTATCTTTGGATGCAGGGGGGCCAACCGTCTCTGTCTATCTTAGGGTGCAGGGGTGCAAGTACCTGGAGAACTGGGTACTTCACCGGCTTTGGAGGGATGGGTGGGGGCAGCGGCAAACTCGGTGGTGGGGGGAGGGTGAAGCGGTGGTGGGAGCGTGACCAGCCGTGTTGCCGGAGGCTGGTGGTTCACATCAAGGTCGTGGGGAGGAAGACAATGAACAAATTTTTCAAGAGGTAAATAAGAAGATCTGACGGTTCCTTTTTCATCCAACGGCTAGAAGCAAATTGACAGAAAACAAATTCAGTAGACTGTCCCCTAGCCATTTTTTCTATAATATTAATATTAAAAAAACTTACGATTACTCATATTATGTGTACAACAGACTACTCGTGAAAATGAATTTCTTTTAGTCAAATTAAGGGCTGATCATCTAGGCATGGGTGAGAATCAAGGTAGATATTGTTGTCGAACTTGTAGAGGATTATTCTGTAGTATGTTTTTTTTGAAATATATATACCTCTGCCGTTTGTATTTGCTAGACTCTTCCTCTTCATGTCTCTCTTGCAACCTTGCCGCGTATTATCACAGGGCCGCCGGACGCTGAGCACGTGGTCACATGGAGGCTGGAATGCATGGAGCGATGAAGGGCGTACGCATCATCGTGCGTATGTTTGCTTGGTCGCTGGCCGCCCGGCTAGACTCGGTCAATGGCGCATTGCGCTCGAGGCTCGACTCTCGTCACTGGCTTAGGCCCCGTTCGGCAATGCGCCGGCTCCTTGAAATCCGTGGATCTGCGGAGCATCGTTTTGACCACTCCAAGACTTTTTACTGTAGCTTCGTCCGCTCCCGGAGCGAAGCAGCGGAGCAGATGGACACCGAACGGGGCCTTAGTTAGACCAATTAGTGTGGTCGGATCATGCAAACTGATGACGCTAGCGAAAGTAACTAGCCATCCATCCAGTTGTAGGTTACTAAAAAAATCCATCAAGGTGTAGTACGATTGTTTCTCAAAAGGAAAAACATAGTAGTACGATCCTGCCGAAGATCTTTCTGTGGGATATTTTGTACGTGCGCTGGGTGACTGCCAGGAGATCGATCCTGGTGAACCATGAAAAAAGACGATCCCGGTGAAGATTGATCGCTATTTGCCACTGAACTGACCGGTGGAATATGTGTACGTGCGCTAGGAAACGATCGGCATTTTTTCTTCCGGAAACGCATCGATCGATTGGGATTCTTTTTAAGCATTTGATCGAGAAACGATCGGCGTTTTCTTCGGGAACGCATCGATCGATTGGTACTTTATTTTCTAATAATGCAAACGGGGTATGTAGGCCTGGTTTACCGGGCCGAAGCGCACGGGCGGGCATCGTTTGCATCGTTTGATGCACACGACGTGGTTCACCGAATTAGTACCACCTCACGTATATGTTTAAATTTAAACTGAAAGCGTAAATTTACGGGAAGAAGCGTATTGTGATGGTGAACCCGATAAAGTCAATCCGTGCTTTATTATTAACTAGCAAAAATGCCCGTGCGTTGCAACGGAAGAAGAAAAAAACCATACTTCCTAAACCCAATAGCTCAAGACCCTTCCCTCTCCTCCTCCTCCCATGACCGACTG
>NW_025245763.1:0-2590 GCF_018294505.1 Triticum aestivum
GGAATTTTGCTTTTCCCCAAAATTTTCCACCCAAATCGAGACCACCGGGTGCCCGCACCTCGAACCACCGGGCACCCGCACCCCCGGGCTGTTTGCCCCGGACCACCCCGGGCACCCACACCTCCCACCACCGGGTGCCCGCACCCCCCGAATCAGCCCACCTTCACCACTGTTTTGGCCATAACTTCCAACTCCCAAGCCTGTTTTTTGTGTTCTTTAGCTCGTTTGGAAGCTCTTGACATCCCCCATCCACATATATCATCACCACCACCATTAGCCTCCATCCAAAAATTCATCATAAAAGCACCCACCTTCCACATTTAACAGATTTTGAGTTGCGGTTTCCGTTTCCTAAGGTGTTTCCGCTACTTAGGAACGTGTGACATCGACTTCACCGCCATTCATCATCGCCTCGGAGTCATCTTCGCCAACGATCTTCACCGTTGACACCACTAACCGTAAGAAAGGATGGTAACCTCGACGACACTTACTTCATACCCTTGCTTTTGCATTGATAGCCTGAGCCATTTTGCGTCACTTACCCATCGAGACTAGCGAGTTGAGAATTGCCGGGCCACGCTATTGTTCACCGTAGTGATCTTGCTATCATCTTTGTGCCATAAGTCTCTTCCGTACATATCTTACATACTTGTCTCATATTATACTTGGCTCGAGCATCAAGCATAGTGAAAACAAAAGAGAAAGAAAAGCTTTTAAGCAAAAGAGGAGAAACAAACTGCTTGTAAGCAATAGCATTGAGCCATTTTGCATAGACATATCATCTTGGTCACCGCATACATAGCATAGTTGGGATTAAAGACGGCACGTTTCTCTCATAGGTTGGTGCACAAGCGTATCTTTCCCATTTGAGCAATTGCGCTAGTGTCTCTCTAGCATCCGTACAACGAGAGCATTTCCGTGGTTACACATTTTGAGCTCACTCCTTGGTTGTGCGGATCCCATCTATCTTCCGTGTGTGTGTTCCTAGTGATATTCTTGGGTTTGATCTATTTGCTTTACTTGCAATTTTGTGAACCTTCTCAACCTTATCGATATCTTGACTAACATTTGCTCGAAATTTTTGTCACCATCCTAACAGAACTACTCCATAAGATTTACTTGTCTAGGTGTGAGAAACAAACCCGGTACCAATTCTCCTATTGTGGCATTACATTGAGTGACACTTGATACATCCTCAATCCTTGGAAAAGGTAACTTCGGTATTGTTCTCTCATTTTCCTACTCACCCCACTTGGTTATGATGGATAGGCCAAGTTCTTCGGCGAACCCGCTTTTCGAGGAGCAAGGTGATGATCGTGACTACGTCACCAAGAGCCACTTATTCATCGCGCAACGAGCTCTCCGTCAAGAAAGTGAAGCCTTGGGTGAACGCCTTGAGCAACTCGCCACCAACCTTCGTCAATCGGAAGCAAGGAACCGCAACTACATCGACGCCAAGTTCACCACACAAATGGAGGAATTACGAACCATGATCATGAGACGCCCGTCTTCCTCGACATCTTCGTCAAACAACACCACTCAAGCCACCGCTCAAGTCGGCAATCTTCGGACTACTCCTCTTACGATGCAAGTCCACCACGAGCTCGTTTTCCTCGACGTGATGACCCCCAAGATCGCCAAGCTCAAGAAAATTCATTCCAAGGCAATGGCTTACAAGACCGAGTCCGAGCACGTGAAAGGGCGCGACAACAAGTGCAAGAAGCAATGGAGCAAGAGCAAATACCTCCACAAGTGCAACGTCAACCACCTCAAGAAGGTGATGCAATTCGACAAGCACAAGGGCGTCGTGAAGCACAACCCTCGAACGTGAAGCTCAAGCACTCGAAGCTCAACGCACACTCAACGAGGCCACTAGATCCGTCGAAGAGCGCAATCGCCAAGTCCGTGAACAAGAAGATGCACTTCGTCAAGCACGACAAGAAGAAGCCGCTCGACTTGAAGAGGAACAAGAAAGAAGAAACCAAGCGCACATGCCTCGTCCTCCTCCACGTTAAGAGCGACATCACGAGGAACGAGCATTTGAGGACTTTCCTCCTCGTCAAGAGCAACATCAAAACCGCCACTATGATGAAGAACTCCGCTACGGCAAGCTCAAGTTCACCATGCCCAAGTTCTCTGGAAGCAATGATCCCGAAGAATATCTCTCATGGGCCTTGAAGGCGGACAAGATATTCCGCCTTCACAACTACGACGAGGAAAAGAAGACCGCCATCGCCTCCCCCGAGTTTCAAGACTACGTCCTCATTTGGTGGGAACAAGTGATCGAGCGACGACAAACAAGAGGCGAACCACCAATCACAACTTGGACGGAAATGAAGGATGTCATGCGAGCTCGCTTCGTGCCTACACACTACACCCGTGATCTCTTCAAGAAGTTGCAACTCCTCAAGCAAGGCATGAAGACGGTAGAAGAATACTACCAAAAAATGGAGGTTGCCATGATACGAGCCAATGTCAAGGAAGATGACGAGCAAACTATGTCACACTTCTTGAACGGCCTCAACCACCCAATCAAGTGGATTGCCGACTTCCAACCATACTCAAACCTTCTCGAGCTAGTTCATCAAGC
>NW_025245764.1:0-2590 GCF_018294505.1 Triticum aestivum
GCTCCCCTTGTGTCGAATCTAAAAATTTGGGTTGAATACTCTACCCTCGAAAACTGTTGCGATCCCCTATACTTGTGGGTAATCATGTTGCAAGTTTACTTGTAACAGAAGGTGAATCTAAAGCAGAGCTAGATGGCAGGTCCTTACCTCCCCTCGTCTTAAAGGGAAAAATCTTAGTCTTAGCATCCTTCAAATTCTTCATAGTGATAAATTGAGAATAATCCCAAGTGACTCAACAAATATAGCTATGCTCCCCGGCAACGGCGCCAGAAAAAGGTCTTGATAACCCACAAGTATAGGGGATCGCAATAGTTTTCGAGGGTAGAGTATTCAACCCAAATTTATAGATTCGATACAAGGGGAGCCAAAGAATATTTGTAAGTATTAGCAGCTGAGTTGTCAATTCAACCACACCTGAGATTAATTATCTGTAGCAAAGTGATCAGCAGCAAAGTAGTATGATAGTTTTGAGAATAGTGACAGCAGCAATAGTAATGGTAACAGTGATTTTGCAGCAAGTGTAACAGTAACGATAGCAGTAGTGACTTAGCAAGAACAATATAGGATAATTTCATAGGCATTGGATCAGTAATTTGTTGGATGATATTTATCATGTGACAGTCATACCCTAGGGCGATACGACACTAGCTCTAGTTCATAAATATAATGTAGGCATGTATTGCGTAAATAGTCATACGTGCTTATGGAAAGAACTTGCATGACATATTTTGTCCCACCCTCCCGTGGCGGCGGGGTCCTATTGGAAACTAAGGGATATTAAGGCCTCCTTTTAATAGAGAACCGGAACAAAGCATTAGCACACGGTGAATACATGAACTCCTCAAACTACGGTCATCACCGGGAGTGGTCCCGACTATTGTCACTCCGGGGTTGCCGGATCATAACACGTAGAATGTGACTATAACTTGCAAGATCGGATCTAGAACATGGATATAATGGTGATAACATGAACGGTTCAGATCTGAAATCATGGCACCCGGTCCCAAAGTGACAAGCATTAAGCATGGCAAAGTCATAGCAACATCAATCTCAAAACATAGTGGATACTAGGGATCAAGCCCTAACAAAACTAACTCAATTACATGATGAATCTCATCCAACTCCTCACCGACTAGCGAGCCTACGAAGGAATTACTCACTCCTGGTGGGGAGCATCATGGAATTGGCGATGGAGATGGGTTGGTGATGACGAAGAACAAAGATCCACTCTCCGGAGCCCCAAACGGACTCCAGATCTGGCCTCCCGATGAAGAACAGGAGGTGACGGCGGCTCCATCTCGTGGAACGTGATAATTCTTTCTCCCTGATTTTTTCTCCAAAAATAGGATTTTATAGCGTCGGTTCTAGGGTCTGCGGGGCCACCAGGTGGGGACAACCCACCTGGGTGCGCCTGGGGGTGCAGGCGTGCCCTGGTGGGTTGTGCCCACCTAGTTGCCCCCTCGGGTGGCTCTTGGCTCCAGAAATTCTCTTATTTTGCATAAAAATTCCTCGCAAAGTTTCGTTCTATTCCGAGAACTTTTATTTCTGCACAAAAACAACACCATGGTAGTTCTGTTGAAAACAGCGTCAGTCCGGGGTTAGTTTCATTCAAATCATGCAAATTAGAGTCCAAAACAAGAGGAAAAACATTAGGAAGAGTAGATACGTTGGAGACGTGGCCGAATATGAGGAAAGGATAAAGCCTAAACGGAACTTCAAGATAAGAAGGTGTGGCTGTCAGGCTATGATAGGATTCAAGGTGCAAGATGATAGAAAATACGGGGTTGCAAATTATTTGAGAAAAACACAAATCCGAAACGGAACTGATGTGTTGTTGGAATAATTATCTGAAGTAATTTTGTGTAGAGTTGGTATAGTGGGAATCAATTCATTCAAGTCCATTTGTGCTTCTCTGCCATTTATGCACTTTGATTGTTCCAGTGCAAATTGGATCATATATAAGAAGTGAATTTGCCATGCTAAATATATGCATCAAGTTATGTAATCCTATCAAAATAACTGATGTCTACTACACAACCTTATTCTTGTAGACGTTGTTGGGCCTCCAAGTGCAGAGGTTTGTAGGACAGTAGCAAATTTCCCACAAGTGGATGACCTAAGGTTTATCAATCCGTGGGAGGCGTAGGATGAAGATGGTCTCTCTCAAACAACCCTGCAACCAAATAACAAAGAGTCTCTTGTGTCCCCAACACACCCAATACAATGGTGCACTAGTTCGGCGAAGAGATGGTGATACAAGTGCAATATGGATGGTAGATATAGGTTGTTGTAATCTGAAAATATAAAAACAGCAAGGTAACAAGTGGTAAAAGTGAGCGTAAATGGTATTGCAATGCTTCTAAACAAGGCCTAGGGTTCATACTTTCACTAGTGCAAGTTCTCTCAACAATGGTAACATAATTAGATCATATAACAATCCCTCAACATGCAACAAAGAGTCACTCCAAAGTCACTAATAGCGGAGAACAAACAAAGAGATTATTGTAGGGTATGAAACCACCTCAAAGTTATTCTTTCCGGTCAATCCATTGGGCTATTCCTATAAGTGTCACAAACAGCCCTAGAGTTC
>NW_025245765.1:0-2590 GCF_018294505.1 Triticum aestivum
TTTTAAAATAATTGCCGTATTACGAGTTTATTATATTGGCTGGAAACTTGGTGACATATGATGACACAATGCGAAGGATTTCCAATTTTTTGATTTTTTTTGAATTTTTTATTCCCGTTTCAAAATGCGGTCAAAACGGCGGGCTTGACCGTTCCTAGCTAGTTGTTGAATCTTGGAGACCTTTTGATGTTTCTCTGATTAAATAGATACTTATGTACCTAGAAATGATTTTTGGAAAAAATAAAGAGCAAACTATGAGGTAGCTAGGGTTCAAATTTGACCCGCTTCCAATTGAATCGGCAGGAATTTGTCTTTTTCACGAGAGGTGGATCAAAACTTTTTACACCCAACCATATGGTCAATTATGCATTAAATATGTCCTAGTATTTTAGAAAATTGATTTGGTACAATTTTGCAACAAATATATTATAGGTCCTTCACAAAAAAATCATTTCGGGCACTCGAAAAATGGAAAATGAATTTTTCTTCCAAAGAAATGAAAACTTCCTTAGGCAACATTGTCTGCCATTCCAAGTTGCACCCTTGTGCACAATATGAGATCATTTGAACAAACTATGTCATGAATGTGGCCATAAGATTGATCATTTGGCTTGAAAGCCATGAATCTTGAAACTTGATAGCTCGTTTCTGAGAACACTATTTTAAAATAATTGCCGTATTACAAGTTTATTATATTGGCTGGAAACTTGGTGACATATGATGACACAATGCGAAGGTTTTCCAATTTTTTGATTTTGTTTGAATTTTTTTCGCCCGTTTCAAAATGCGGTCAAAACGGCGGGCTTGACCGATCCTAGCTAGTTGTTGAATCTTGGAGACCTTTTGACGTTTCTCTGATTAAATAGATACTTATGTACCTAGAAATGATTTTTGGAAAAAAATAAAGTGCAAACTATGAGCTAGCTACGGTTCAAATTTGACCCGCTTCCAACTAAATCGGCAGGAATTTGTCTTTTTCACGAGAGGTGGATCAAAACTTTTTACACCCAACCATTTGGTCAATTATGCATTAAATATGTCCTAGTATTTTAGAAAATTGATTTGGTACAATTTTGCAACAAATATATTATAGGTCCTTCACAAAACAACTCATTTCGGGCACTCGAAAAATGGAAAATGAATTTTTCTTCTAAAGAAAATGAAAACTTCCTTAGGCAACATTGTCTGCCATTCCAAGTTGCACCCTTGTGCACAATATGAGATCATTTGAACAAAGTGTGTCATTAATGTGGCCATGAGATTGATCATTTGGCTTGAAAGCCATGAATCTTCACACTTGATAGCTCGTTTCTGAGAAGACCTTTTTAAAATAATTGTCGTATTATAAGTTTATTATATTTGGTGGAAACTTGGTCATATATGATGACACAATGCGAAGGTTCTCCAATTTTTTGATTTTTTTGAATTTTTTATGCCCGTTTCAAAATGCGGTCAAAACGGCGAGCTTGACCATTCCTAGCTAGTTGTTGAATCTTGGAGACCTTTTGATGTTTCTCTGATTGAATAGATACTTTTGTACCTAGAAATGATTTTTTGAAAAAATAAAGACCAAACTACGAGGTAGCTACGGTTCAAATTTGACCCGCTTCCGACTGAATTGGCGGGAATTTGTCCTTTTCACGAGAGGTGGATCACAACTTTTTACACCCAACCATTTGGTCAATTGTGCATTAAATATGTCCTAGTATTTTAGGAAATTGATTTGGTACAATTTTGCAACAAATATATTATAGGTCCTTCACAAAAAAACTCATTTCGGGCACTCGAAAAATGGAAAATGAATTTTTCTTCCAAAGAAAATGAAAACTTCCTTAGGCAACATTGTCTTCCATTCCAAGTTGCACCCTTGTGCACAATATGAGATCATTTGAACAAACTATGTCATTAATGTGGCCATAAGATTGATCATTTGGCTTGAAAGCCATGAATCTTCACACTTGATAGCTCGTTTCTGAGAACACTTTTTTAAAATAATTGCCGTATTATAAGTTTATTATATTTGGTGGAAACTTGGTCATATATGATGACACAATGCGAAGGTTTTCCAATTTTTTGATTTTTTTCATTTTTTTATGCCCGTTTCAAAATGCGGACAAAACGGCGGGCTTGACCATTCCTAGCTAGTTGTTGAATCTTGGAGACCTTTTGATGTTTCTCTGATTAAATAGATACTTATGTACCTGGAAATGATTTTTTGAAAAAATAAAGAGCAAACTACGAGGTAGCTACGGTTCAAATTTGACCCGCTTCCGACTAAATCGGCGGGAATTTGTCCTTTTCACGAGAGGTGGATCACAACTTTTTACACCCAACCATTTGGTCAATTGTGCATTAAATATGTCCTAGTATTTTAGGAAATTGATTTGGTACAATTTTGCAAAAAATATATTATAGGTCCTTCACAAAAAAACTCATTTCGGGCACTCGAAAAATGGAATATGAATTTTTCTTCCAAAGAAAATGAAAACTTCCTTAGGAAACATTGTCTGCCATTCCAAGATGCACCCTTTCGCACAATATGAGATCATTTGAACAAACTACGTCATGAATGTGGCCATAAGATTGATCA
>NW_025245766.1:0-2590 GCF_018294505.1 Triticum aestivum
TACCTCCGTTGCCGAGCACCTCCCCGCCACCGTCTCTCCCTTCTCTATAAGCCCCCACCCCTCCCCGACCGCCCTATCTCAGCCTTTTCTTCCTTTACCATGTTAATTAGAAGTAGTAGTAGATGTTAATTAGTACTAGGGTTCATACATAATGATTTTTAGTAGTAGTAGATGTTAATTAGTAGTAGTGATGGTACTAGTTAACTAGGGCAGTATGGTTAATAGTAGATGTTTTTTAGTCGGGGTAATAATGGATGGCACGACATGTTGGAGTGATTGTCGATATATGGCAATGTTTCCATTTAGTCCATACTTTCCGTATGACAAAACTTTGAGTTATGCACGGCGAAACTTTATTTGTGATTGTCGGGGGTTGGATACGACATATGCCAAAGGATGGCTTATCATGGTGGGAGCGAGTAGAACGTCGCCGGTGCCTGGAAGTGGGATGAGGCGAAGACATGCACGCCGGTGGAACTTACCCAGCTTCAGGGCTCTCCTAGGAGATAACACCCCTACTGCTGCTCTGTGGGGTCTCCGCATGATCACTAAGGCAAAGTGACTACAATGGTGCTCCTGGAGCTGTTTGGGAGGCAGGAGAAGGCAAGGCTAGCTCTCTCCTCCCTGTGCTATCTGGTCTATCTCTATCTAGGTCCGAACCCTTTGCATGGGTGCCCCGGGGGGTTTATATAGGCCTACCCCCCAGGGGTACAATAGTAATACGGCTGGGCGCGGGTCCCAGCCGTCTGTCTCTCAGGCCGCCGTCTGTCTCTCAGGCCGCCGTCTTCCCCGCCGGCTTCTGGGGCCCGCCGACTGGCGGGTCCCGTGGACAGGCTTGATTCTGTAGCGGCACTCCTGACGACGCAGGCTCAGTCATTGGGTCGTGACAACAGTGCCGCCATCTATCGGGCGGTCACTGTCGCCACTCCCCATCCTATCTGGTTAATGGCTCGTGGGGCCCTGGGAGGAGTCGGCCGACTCCAAGGAGGCCGACTCCCACAGGTCCGTCTTCGGGGCGCCCAGGCCGCCTTCGGCCCACCCACTCATAGGCGGCCCCGCCGTCTTCGGGCCGTACATGCCGGCGTTGTGGGCACAGTGCGTGGCGCACTGTGGCTGAGGTCAGGGCAGGCATGGCAACAGTGCCGCGCCTCGCCGGAGATCTTCCAGCGATACGGCTCACTGTAGCCATGTCGGCCCTTCGTATGCAGGGGGAACGGCCACGCCGTGACCGTACCCCACATCGTACTTCGGGATGAGGGAGGAGTCATGGGCCGACTCTCCATAGTCGTACTCTCTAGAGGTCTCCAGCTCGGAGTCGGCTTATCTCGGAGTCGCCGTCTGGGACTCGGCTTGTCTTGGAGTCGCTCCTGGGACTCGGCTTGAGGGGCGCGGCCTGCCCCGATGTCTTGAAAGGTCTTGGGACTCAGGTGAGCCTACCCGTGGCCCAATACTCCGACAGTAGTCCCCGAAGCTGGTGAAGCCCTGCGGACGCTGCATTGTGGGGCTTCAACAGTTTCAACCTTCCAGGAGCGGACTCTGGAACTCGGCCGTCTTCCCTTGGGCCGACTGTCGAGAGTCGCATGTTTAGCAAAGAGCCGCAGCTCGAAAGTCGCGGCGGGAAACTAGGCGGCGTGCCTGATACGCTTCCCCGCAGCCATCAGGGCGGTCCTATCACGTGGCGCCACGTGGAGAGGGCAGTCTGCCTGCCCACGCGCGCAACGCGACTGGCCGTCAGGTGGGGCCCGCCACTACCGTGCCTCGACATACAAACGGATCCGTTGCAGCCATGGACGGTTGGTTTTCCCACGTCGTTACTGCGCGCAGTAACTTCGTGGGGTAAATCGTGGGGCAGCGTGGGGGCATCGTGCGTAGTTAATCCCACGCCCGCCCCCTCGGCTTCTCAGCCCATAGGGCTATAAGTAGGCGGGGGGAGCGGAGCGGCACAACACGCGCGCCCTTCTTCCCCGCTCCCCCGCCTCATCTTGGTTTCTCTCCCTCCTGCCTCCGTCGTTGAGCAAGAGCACTCCATACCACGGCGATGAGCTCTTCCTCCGCCGCGGCCCCCGCCGTGCGCTCCAGCGTGTGGGAAGGCTCGGAGGTAGAAGAGGAACACATCGAGTTCCTCCGCCGGACACGCCGTCTCCCCAGTGCGGACCTCATGCGCACCTGCGCCGTGCCGGAGGGGGAGATCCGGCCGGCGCCGGAGGAGGGCGAGCGGTTCATCTTCCGCTTGCACCTCATGCGCGGCCTGGGGCTGCCGGCGAGCGGCTTCTTCCACTCGTTCTTGGAGTTCCACAGCCTTCAACCGCACCACCTCACTCCGAATACGGTGGTGTTGCTCTCCGCCTTCGCCACTCTGTGCGAAGGTTTCCTCGGCGTTCTCCCCACCATCGAGTTGTGGGGAGAATTCTTCTCTTCTAAGCTCGGCACGCACATCGCCGGCGTGCCGGCGCAGTGCGGCGCCTTCATCGCGATGCGGTGCTCGACGGTCGACAACCCCTTTCCACCCATCACGCTGATCAAGTCGGTGAAGATGTGGCCGCGCTCATACTTCTACATGAAGAACCTCGCCTCCAACGGCGACTGGGTC
>NW_025245767.1:0-1133 GCF_018294505.1 Triticum aestivum
GGTCCCGGCAAAAACTTGATGCGCTTCGTGTACAAAACGGACAATCTCTTTCAAAGCATCAGGATTTCATACGGAAACTCGTCTGTTACAAAGGGATTTCATTTTTTAAAACTTATTTGAACTCCTGACTTTTTGCGTGTTCAAAATGCACCACTCAAAGCCACATCATCATTTCTCAATCCTTTCTGACTTCATTTGTTATTTTCATGCAATTACTAATTATTTTGAGCTATAACACCATAAAATTGAAAAGCATTTCAAATGAACTCTGAAAAGGTTGAAGTTGGCATGGTATCATCATTTCATCCACATAGCATGTGCAAGAAAGTTGAGAGGGTTACGGCAAAAACTGGATGCACTTCGTGTACAAAACGGACAATCTCTTTAAAAGTATCAGGATTTCATAAGGAAACTCGTCTGTTACAAAGGAATTTCATTTTTTTAAACTTATTTTAACTCCTGACTTTTTGTGTGTTCAAAACGCACCATTCAAAGCCACATCATCATTTTTCAATCCTTTCTGACTTCATTTGTTATTTCTCATGCATTTACTAATTATTTTGAGCTATAAGATATAAAATTGAAAAGCATTTCAAATGAACTCTGAAAAGGTTGAAAGTTGGCATGATATAATCATTTCATCCACATAGCATGTGCAAGAAAGTTGTGAGGGTTACGGCAAAATCTGCATGCACTTCGTGTACAAAACGGACAATCTCTTTCAGAGTATCAGGATTTCATACGGAAACTCGTTTGTTACAAAGGGATTTCATTTTCTAAAAGTTATTTGAACTCCTGACTTTTCGTGTGTTCAGTATGCACCATTCAAAGCCACAACATCATTTTTCAATCCTTTCTCACTTCATTTGTTATTTTTCATGCATTCACTAATTATTTTGAGCTATAAGACCATAAAATTGAAAAGCATTTCAAATGAACTCTGAAAAGGTTGAAAGTTGGCATGGTATCATCATTTTATCCACATAGCATGTGCAAGAAAGTTGAGAGGGTTACGGCAAAAACTGGATGCACTTCGTGTACAAAACGGACAACCTCTTTCAAAGTATCAGGATTTCATACGGAAGCTCGTCTGTTACAAAGGGATTTCATTTTTTAAAACTTATTTGAACTCC
>NW_025245767.1:1143-1750 GCF_018294505.1 Triticum aestivum
TAGCATGTGCAAGAAAGTTGAGAGGGTTACGGCAAAAACTGGATGCACTTCGTGTACAAAACGGACAATCTCTTTCGAAGTATCAGGATTTCATACGGAAGCTCGTCTGTTACAAAGGGATTTCATTTTTTAAAACTTATTTGAACTCCTGACTTTTTGTGTGTTCAAAATGCACCATTCAAAGCCACATCATCAATTTTCAACCCTTTCTGACTTCATTTCTTATTTTTCATGCATTTATTGATTATTTTGAGCTATAAGACCCTGAAATTGAAAAGCATTTCAAATGAACTCTGAAAAGGTTGAAAGTTGGCATGGTATCATCATTTCATCCACATAGCATGTGCAAGAAAGTTGAGAGGGTTACGGCAAAAACTGGATGCACTTCGTGTACAAAACGGACAATGGTATCATACTCGTCCGTTACAAAGTTGGCATGGTATCATCATAATAGTTGCGGGAGAAAGTCTTCACTTTTTCTTCGCTTGTGTCATTTGCTTATTGCGCCGTAACCATGGATAATCTTCATCGTTTATCAGGATGCTTGGGTCAGCCTTGACTTTGAAGGGAGGAATTTCATGAAACTTTTCATAATCTTCAGACATGT
>NW_025245767.1:1760-2589 GCF_018294505.1 Triticum aestivum
TGCACCATTCAAAGCCACATCATCATTTTTCAATCCTTTCTGACTTCATTTGTTATTTTTCATGCATTTACTAATTATTTTGAGCTATAAGACCATAAAATTGAAAAGCATTTCAAATGAACTCTGAAAAGGTTGAAAGTTGGCATGGTATCATCACTATATCCACAAAGCATGTGCAAGAAATTTGAGAGGGTTACGGCGAAAACTGGATGCACTTCGTGTACAAAACGAACAATCTCTTTCAAAGTATCAGGATTTCATACAGAAACTCGTCTGTGACAAAGGGATTTCATTTTTTAAAACTTATTTGAACTCCTGACTTTTTGTGTGTTCAAAACGCACCATTCAAATCCACATCATCATTTTTCAAGCCTTTCTGACTTCATTTGTTATTTTTCATGCATTTACTAATTTTAAGCTATAAGACCATAAAATTGAAAAGCATTTCTAATAAACTCTGAAAAGGTTGAAAGTTGGCATGGTATCATCATTTCATCCACATAGCATGTGCAAGAAAGTTGAGAGGGTTACGGCAAAAACTGGATGCACTTCGTGTACAAAACGGACAACCTCTTTCAAAGTATCAGGATTTCATACGGAAGCTCGTCTGTTACAAAGGGATTTCATTTTTTAAAACTTATTTGAACTCCTGACTTTTTGTGTGTTCAAAACGCACCATTCAAAGCCACATCATCATTTTTCAATCCTTTCTGACTTCATTTGTTATTTTTCATGCATTTACTAATTATTTTGAGCTATAAGACCCTAAAATTGAAAAGCATTTCAAATGAACTCTGAAAAGGTTGAAAGTTGGCATGGTATCATCATT
>NW_025245768.1:0-2589 GCF_018294505.1 Triticum aestivum
ATAGCCATTTCCAACTTCAATTTGGGCAACGACAATGTCGATTTTTTTTCGCTAGATCCAATGCGGAACTCCCTATCATCCGTCATCGAAAGCAACATTGGTCTATTGCGACAATACTCGTGCCACGTACTTGTCCACAAACCGCAATATCAACGTATTAAGCACCTTGAAATTGGTCTTCACTGTTTCACGGATGGGCTGCTCTAGGTGAAGCTCGAATACTTCATGTGCCATGCGCTTCCCAATTTGCGGATATCTTCACGAAGGGGCTGCCATCTGTGGTCTTTCAAGACTTCAAATCCAGCCTCAACAACCTGCCAGGTAATGTTCTGGCTGAAGGGGGTGTTAAGACCTTAGTTTCTGATTAGGCTTCGTTTGTTCAAGAGTTAATGTGCTTGTAGCAGATTAAACAATGATGGATGCATTTGCTTGCAACTGCATTTTGTCTGTCCCGATGATATTTATGACTCGTCTAAGATAATTGATGGAGCTATGTTATTTTCTGTTACGAACTGATCTTTCTAACAACGTTTTGACAATAAACAGTCTTTGTACTATTTGGTCATGTCAGCTCGATCCACGAAAATATTTTGGTTGATTTTCTTCAGAATACAAGGGGATAGTTTTGAGTAAACTAATGTAGAACAGAGTTGTCTCTATTATTCAGAGGTAAAGTTTCTCTGGAGCTCGAGCTACATGGTACCTGTTATCATGTCCGTCCGTTTCGCGTTGAGATTTGTGCGCCTAAGGCATCATGTGCCCACATTCTGACATTATCAGCGTAATTAGCAGGGTCTCTCTCCTGCATGCAGAACAAACTGCGCACTCTCTCTCTCTCTCTCCTGACACCTCTCCTGACTTTTGCATGCAGCACAAACGCACTCTTTCTCTACACTTTTTTTTGAACATAAAGATTTTATTAGCTTAGGAGCATTTTACAGAGACAAGCATGAAAGGAAGCACGCTAGATACAGAGAGGGAATCCCTAGTTGAACAAAGTCCTGCATCAAGACATAAGCAACGAAATTGTACATGGCTGTTTTTAACTTTCAAAGCTAGGCGTGCAAGATGATGTGCCTTGACATTGTTTCCACTGCTAATGTGAGCAACTTTGCCACTCCGAAAAGAAGGACTGTTTTGTATCTGTGCAAGCAGTGGCCTGTTGTCCCATGGACCTGGAGCAGAGAGAATGTCCATCGATTTTGCTGCCGAAACTAGCACTGAACAATCCGTAAAGAAATGTGGATCCTGAACATTGAGTATTTCCGCCAGCCTGGTTGCAAGCATGAGACCAAAAGTCTCAGCTTGAAGAGGAGAAGAAGCCATAGGAGACATAGCTGCAATGTGAAGTTGATGGACTCGATCATTATTCTGAACCTGAATGAAGACTCCAATTCCCGCCTGTTTAGGAGTGTGAGCTGGATGTATTTCCCACGCAGCATCACAAAAGATTGTGTTGCCTGAAAAAGAGTGTGGATTTTGTATTGTCGGCTGCACCAGTTGGTCCTGTAAGCAATGCATAGCATGAGCTTCAGCAGGGATTTCTCCTAATTTGGTTCCTTGTATGATTGCGTTTGCCGCTGCATACACCTGAGAGGGCCTGCAAAATTTCCTAGAAAAGAGAGCATCATTTCGAGATTTTCACAGGCACGGTCGCCCCCGTGGGCGACCAGGGGGAAACCCTAGCCGCCGGCGCCCGGACTCTCTCGCATCTCCTCCATCCTCGCTGCCGCCAGTAGCGCCGCCGGGCGAAGCCAGGCCGGCAAGGGCGGCGGCGGGGCTCCCTTCCCCTTCCCCCGAATGTGCTGGTGCGGGACGGCCAATCGAGAGGAGGCACCGTATTTTTGCGGGGTGCGGCGGCGCTGCAGATGGATCCTGGCCGCGACGTGCACTGCGCGCCGGCGGTTGGGGTTCGTGCTCGCGGCGTGGTGCGGCCGCTGGATCTGGTGGTCGCGTGCGCCGTCGGTCTCGGGTCCGTTTCTTCGGGATCCGGTGCCTGATCGCCGTCGGCCGGCGCAGGATGGTGGCTTTCGTCGCTGCCAGGTCGGGTCCCTTGATCCAGTGCCTGGGTGGATCTACGCCGGAGGTGTTGAGCCTTATGGTGCTTCCCTCTCTGGAGTTTTCGGGTCTTGGCTGCTGCCAGATCCAAAGCAGATGGAGATTGGTTGTACATGAAGAGGACCGGAGGAAACTTTGGTCGGCTAGCTCGGCCCGGCATTGGCGACGGCTTTGACGTTGTTACCCATCTTTATGGCGAAGTCGAGGTCCCTCCTATCCACCTCCGTCCCATTCCCGGACGAAAGTCCAAAATCCGTCTTGGATTGGACGGCGGCGGCGTCCTTTGCGTCGTAACCTCCATGGAGGCGCCGTCTTGGGAGGCTTGGGCGTTCGGGGGAGTTGCTATGGGTGAACGGCTTCGTGTGTCAGTTCCAGCAGCGGCAATGGTGTGGTGGTTGGCAGGAGGAGCGGCGTTCTAACCGCGTCAGATGCGTCTGGTAAGAGATGTCAAGTCATGCCTGGCCGACAGGTGCTACGCTGAGTCATGCCTAGTCGGCAGGTGCTACGCACGACAGATCTTTCAGAGTGTCC
>NW_025245769.1:0-2589 GCF_018294505.1 Triticum aestivum
CCTCTTTCGTCTTTGTTCATTGGTAACTTTACTTGGAGCTATACGTTTATTCGCCACATGATATGTGTTTTGCTTGGAGCATCATGTATTATATTAGTCTTTGATTTCTAGTTTACCACAATCATCCTTGCTGTACACTCCTTTTGGGATAATCCTACTTGATTGAATTTGCTAGAATACTCTATGTGCTTCACTTATATCTTTTGAGCTTGATAGTTTTTGCTCTAGTGCTTCACTTATATCTTTTAGAGCACGGTGGTGACTTATTTTTGTAGAAATTGCTAGTCTCTCATGCTTCACTTATATATTTTTGAGAGTCTTTTAGAACAGCATGGTATTTTCTTTGGTTATAAAATTGGTCCTAGAATGGTAGGTATCCAAGTTGGGTATAATGAAAACTATCATAGGAATTGAATTGGATGCTATGGTCAATTTGATACTTGATAATTGTTTTGAGATATGGAGGTAGTGATATTAAAGTCATGCTAGTTGGGTGATTATGAGTTTAAAGAATGCTTGTGTTGAAGTTAGCAAGTCCCGTAGCATGCACGTATGGTTAAAGTTGTGTAACAAATTTGAAACATGAAGTGTACCTGGCTTGTGCATCCTTATGAGTGGCGGTCGGGGACGAGCGATGGTCTTTTCCTACCAATCTATCCCCCTAGGAGCATGCGCGTAGTGCTTGATTTTTGATGACTTCTAAATTTTTGCAATAAGTATATGAGTTCTTTTGACTAATGTTGAGTCCGTGGATTATACCCACTTTTACCTTTCTGCCATTGCTAGCCTCTTCGGTACCGTGCATTGCCCTTTCTCACCTTGAGAGTTGGTGCAAACTTCGCCGGTGCATCCAAACCCCTTGATACGATACGCTCTGTCACACATAAACCTCCTTATATCTTCCTCAAAACAGCCACCATACCTACCTATTATGGCATTTCCATAGCCATTCCGAGATATATTGCCATGCAACTTCCCACCGATCCGTTCATCATCATCATGACATACTTTACTTTTGTCATATTGCCATTGCATGATCATGTAGTTCACATCGTAGTTGTGGCAAAGCCACCATGCATAATTTTTTATACATGTCACTCTTGATTCATTGCACCATCCCGGTACACCGCCAGAGGCATTCATATAGAGTCATATCTTGTTCTAGTTTCGAGTTCTAATTCATATGTTGTAATCAATAAAAGTGTGATGATCATCATTATTAGAGCATTGCCCAAAAAAGAAGAAGAAAGGCCAAAAAAGGGCCCAAAAAAGAAAAAAAGGAAAAAAAGAAAAAAAGAGAAGAAAATAAATAAAAAGGGCAATGTTACTATCTCTTTTTCCACACTTGTGCTTCAAAGTAGCACCTTGTTCTTCATGTAGCGAGTCTCATATATTGTGCTTCAAAGTAGCACCATGTTTTTCATATAGTGATTCTCATAAGTTGTATTTTTCATACTAGTGGGAATTTTTCATTATAGAACTTGTCTTGTATATTCCTACGATGGGCTTCCTCAAATGCCCTAGGTCTTTGTGAGCAAGCAAGTTGGATGCACACCCACTAGTTTTCTTTTGTTGAGCATTCATTTATAGCTCTAGTGCATCCGTTGCATGGCAATCCCTACTCCTCATGTTGACATTAATTGATGGGCATCTCCATAGCCCGTTGATTATCCTCGTCAATGTGAGACTTTCTCCTTTTTTGTCTTCTCCACACAATCCCCATCATCATATTCTATTCCACCCATAGTGCTATATCCATGGCTCACGCTCCTGAATTGCATGAAGGTTGAAAAAGTTTGAGATTATTTAAGTATGAAACAATTGCTTGGCTTGTCATCGGGGGAATAGAAGTTGGGAACATCTTTGTGTGAAGAAAATGAAGCATAGCCTAACTATATGATTTTGTAGGGATGAACTTTCTTTTGCCATGTTGTTTTGAGAAGACATGATTACTTTGATTAGTATGCTTGAAGTGTTACTATTTCTTTTATCAATATGAACTTTTATTTTGAATCATTTGGATCTGCACATTCATGCCACAATAAAGAAAATTACATTGAGAATTATGCTAGGTAGCATTCCACATCAAAAATTTCTTTTTTATCATTTACCTACTCGAGGACGAGCATGACTTAAGCTTGGGGATGCTTGATACGTCTCCAACGTATCTATAATTTTTGATTGCTCCATGCTATTATATTACCACTTTTGGATGTTTATGGGCTTTATTTTACACATTTATATAATTTTTGGTACTAACCTACTAACCGGAGGCCCAGCCCGTATTGTTGTTTTTTTGCCTATTTCAGTATTTCGAAGAAAAGGAATATCAAACGGAGCCCAAACGGAATGAAACCTTCGGGAGCGTGATATTTGGAACGAAAGTGATCCAGAGGACTTCGAGTGCAAGTCAAGAAGCAGCCGAGGCGGCCATGAGAGGGTAGCCCCCCCCCCCCTACAGGGCGCACCCCCTGTCTCGTGGGCCCCTCGGGCGGCCACCGACGTACTTCTTCCTCCTATATAAGCCTACGTACTCCAAATACATCCATGGAGCCAACGAAACACAATTTCCGATGTCGTAACCTTCTG
>NW_025245770.1:0-2589 GCF_018294505.1 Triticum aestivum
AAGAGAGAGGTGCTTGTGGTAACTAGCTAAGTTACCGGAACATCACACACTCCAAGAAACAATGAGTCTATAACCTAATAAATACATCGTTGCATGACACTACATAGATGTTCCTACCCATTATGGAGATAGTAACATAGTCTAGGAAAGTTTGTAAGTTACTAGCTTATGTTCTTGCCCATTGTGACCAGCCTTAGTACTAGTAGTACTACTACAACACGTGCGTGTCCTAGTAGTGCAAGTTATAATCAGGTTCTAGACTTTTTTTTGAGACAAAGGTTCTAGACTACTAGTTCGCATAGGCTAGGAGGCCAAGTTTAGAGCATCTACTACCGGACTTTGTAAATCCGGCCCATCAAATGCCCGTGGATCGGGCACTAACAGAGCACCCATCAAATAATCGCTTCCACATTGAGACACCACAATTATCATATGTTAAATTCACACAAACTCCTGCAACTACGTTGATGCACACACATCGTCCGGCTACTCCATCTCTACTAACCAAATATGCCATCGGACTAACAAAATTTGGCATGTTTGGCTATGGTGGAGATCATCCATGGCTTCCCTTGCCCTTCCTGGTGCTCTTGCCGTCCTTTTCGCGGAAGTACCGGTCGAAGGCGCAGTAGGGATCAAACTGAATTTTCTCGTTGCTGGAGCTGTCCTAGTTGCCATCCTTATCTTCCTTTTGAATTTTCTCGTTGCTGGAGTTGTCCTAGTTGCCATCCTTATCTTCCTTTGGTGGAAGTCCGGCCATTGCATGGACCGTCCGATTTTGCTCTCGGGCGAGGGCGCGGGTGTTCCTCCGCTGTCGTTTATTCACAATGCGGACGCGGATCGTTTACTCCTTTGCGGCCGCCTGCACCGCCGTGTCTTCCGCCCGCGCCGCCGCTGCCGCCATATCTGCCGCGATACGGGCCTCAGCAACCCTTATCCTCTCCTTCCCATGGCGGACGCCCGTTCCCGGTGGGACTTGTAGTATGCCCGACCGGTGATGGAGAAGGAGAGGTTATCGAGCTGCCGGGACCGCAGTGATCCAGCCCCGGAGGACCCGAGCGCCCGTTGAGCCGATGCTATGGAGTCACGACGGACAGATCCTTCTGTTGGCCGGGCGGTGTCCTCCCGGGGTGCGGCGGAGTGCAATGCGGATAACCATTGCCTCCTCCAACCTAGACGGGATGACACCCTAGTCGACGGATCCGGACTATTCAGAGTCGGATCCACTGCCTGCCATGCCGGAGATGACAGGAGACCGCCGGAGATGAGCTTGGTTGGCAGAGGGGAGTGGACCAGAGTGGCGTGAAGTGGCTAGGGTTTGGTCCGATGAGCGGATGGGGAGGAATATATGTGGGGACGGGTGGGCCAGCGTGGGCCATGTCCGATGTGACGGACGTGCACGGGCGCCCTCATATCCTCCCCATATTTGGGCTGGATGTGGGGGGTGCCAGTCACCCGGGCGTTTGAGGGCCGTTTGAGGCGCCCATCCGGATCAAAATTTTGCGACCAGGCAGCCCGCCCAGCCGTATGAGGCGGGTTTGAGAGGTCCGGCTGTAGATGCTCTTAGCTCGTTTGGTAGTGCGTGTATACAAGCACAACCTAAGGTGTGAGTTTATAGTAACCGGGAGAAAAGAGAAAATAAAGAGAGAAACAAAGATAAGGACCCTTGGCTATCAGTTTTTGTGTGCGCATGTTCATCGCAGTTTGATGTGATCGATCATGAGGGCCAAATTCCAACATAGAAAAAGATAAACCCTCCATACAAGCACAAAGCTCCGCTTTCAATGCATCCTTGCAAGAGTATAAGACTCTGCATGCCACCAGGAGGCAGTCCAGTTGTACAACACACAGTGCCTACAACTCCTTAGCCAGTACCTATGACGAACTGGACTGCCTTGTCTGTTGATGGCTCTTACTCATCTTAGGATGGCAGTGCAGGTGTTCGAATGGTCTTCCGACGCAACGACGGATCGGTAATTCTTGCTGCTTATCGAGTTATTTTTAATTGTAACGAGATATTGGAGGCGAAGATATGTGCACTTATGTAGAGCAACAAGTAATGGTGCAATCTGATTCTTCCTCACAAGTGATAGCTTGTCTGGTTTGGCTTATGGACACTTGGTAGCAGAAATCAAGTCGATGATGAATGAAAGGTAGTTTGTTCCACAGAACATGAGTAAAGCGCAAAACAGGGGAGCATATTGTATGGCAAAATATAGCCGTACCGATTCATGTACTACGGTGTGGATAAGAAGATATCCTCCGTGTTGTGAGGACTTATTGCATTGCCTCCCGATTGTAACCCTGTAATTTTGAAATAAAACCCCTATATGATTTTAAAGAAAAGGCTATGGACGCTGAGAAAGTGATGTCACCAGAAGAGTTCCTCAGGAACATGGCTGCAGATTCTCTACCTTGGGCAAGGTAGAGAGGTACAGTAACCCTGCCTTCCCCCTCTTTTGTCCATTGGATCGCGAACAGACCAGCCAGATTTGATGGAACAGTACCCGTGCTACAGTTCAAACAGTATCCGTCAAACAGTGCCGACGAACAGTGCGCGTGCTACAGTGTTTCACCCGATCTGGACCC
>NW_025245771.1:0-2589 GCF_018294505.1 Triticum aestivum
GTTTCTTGGTAATGATTCTAATGTTCATGAGAATATGATGCTGCCTAAATTGGATACATTTGTTTTGCTTACAAACGAAGGGCCTAGCTTGGAGAAGGATGAACATTGGAGCAAGAACAAGCATGGAGATGATGGCATGCGCAAGGGGAACAAGAACGGAGTTACAAGTGATGATTTCAGGACTTTGAAGCCACCATAATGGGTGCATGAAGCCTTGGACGAAATATACAAGATGCCACTTCATAAATTTCGTCCCGAGGCTATTTTAGGTGCTGCGTCACCTTATTATTGGGCCAGGCCCATGTAATTTTGAAATACATAAGTATAGGCTATTTTTAGAGTCCGTATGTGTGGGGAAACAAGAGATATGGTTGATTTCGGACCCCTCCACCAAGGGCCACGAAATTCCCCCCTCTTCCTCCATATATACAGCCCTTAGGGCATCGTTTAGACTTTGGGTTTTGTTTAGATTAAAAGTTCGCCATAGCTGGAACTTCGCGTACTTCGTTTGTGTTCAACGACCAGACAAAAGCGTCACAGAACCCCACCTTGATCAATAAAGCTTTCATCTTATATTCGCAATATCCAGATTGTAATCTCAGTTTCTTGCTTGTTCTTCGTTTGCTCGCAGGAAACAGACCTTCGTGGTCAGGTTGATCGTGCTCCGGCGTGGTCAATAACCTCTCGGAGTTGGTTTAGCGATTGCTATGGCGCGACGTCCACGCACGTTCGTAGTCGGATCGTCAAAGTCGACTGCCACCAAAGCGATATCCATCATCTCATCGAAAGACGGGACACCTTTGCCTCTATCACAAGGGGAACAAGAACAGAGCTACAAGTGATGATTTCAGGACGTTGAAGCCACCATAATGAGTGCATGAAGCCTTGGATGAAATATACAAGATGCTACTTCATAATTTTCGTCCACATGCTATTCTAGGTGTTGCGTCACCTTTTTATTGGGCCAGGCCCATGTAATTTTGAAATACATAAGTATAGGCTATTTTTAGAGTCCGTATGTATGGGGAAACAAGAATTAGGGTTGGTTTCGGACCCCTCCCTCAGGGGCCACGAAATTCCCCCCTCTTCCTCCATATATACAGCCCTTAGGGCGTCGTTTAGACTTTGGGTTTTGTTTAGATTAAAGTTCGCCATAGCTGCAACTTCGCATACTTCGTTTGTGTTCAACGACCAGACAAAGGCGTCACAGAACCCCACCTTGATCAATAAAGCTTTCATCTTATATTCGCAATATCCAGATTGCAATCTCAGTTTCTTGCTTGTTCTTCGTTTTATCGCAGGAAACAGACCCTCGTGGTCAGGTTGATCGTGCTCCGGCTTGGTCAATAACCTCTCGGAGTTGGTTTAGCTATTGCTAAGGCGCGATGTCCTCGCACGTTCGCAATCGGATCATCAAAGTCGACTTCCACCAAAGCGAAATCCATCATCTCATTGAAAGACGGGACACCTTTGCCTCTATCAGGCATACACGTGATATTATTTGTCGTTGTTGTAAGGGAAGAGGTCATTATGCGAGAGAATGCAAATCTCAGTGTGTGATGATTGCAAGTGAGGATGGTGGGTATGAGTCCGCTAGTGACTATGATGACGAGATGTTGGCTCTTATTACACGTGAAGAACACGGTGGAGATGATTCTAATCATGAGACGCAATACATGGCTCCTGAAGACGCTGACATGTATGAATGTTTAGTTGCTCAACGTGTTTTGTGTGTGCAGGTCACACAAGCTAAGGCGCGATGTCCTCGCACGTTCATAGTCGGATCGTCAAAGTCGATTTCCACCAAAGCGATATCCATCATCTCATCGAAAGACGGACACCTTTGCCTCTATCAGATTCACAAATTCGCAAGCGAAACAAGTAGAACAATAGCAATGAATGGCACACGGAAACACACACATGGATAGATAAATAGGGTCGTGCAACCAAGGAATGAGCACAAAATGTGGAATCCACGGAAAACGCTCCTGTTGCACAACTCAAGAGAGACGCTAGCACAATTGCTCAATAGGCGGATACGACACTTGTGCACAACCTATAAGATGCAAAATATAGCAACTACTTGATAGAGGCTAAGGTGTCCCGTCTTTCGATGAGATGATGGATATCGCTTTGGTGGAAGTCGACTTTGACGATCCGACTACGAACGTGCGAGGACGTCGCGCCTTAGCAATCGCTAAACCAACTCCGAGAGGTTATTGACCACGCCGAAGCACGATCAACCTGACCACGAGGGTCTGTTTCCTGCGAGCAAACGAAGAACAAGCAAGAAACTGAGATTGCAATCTGGATATTGCGAATATAAGATGAAAGCTTTATTGATCAAGGTGGGGTTCTGTGACGCCTTTGTCTGGTCGTTGAACACAAACGAAGTACGCGAAGTTGCAGCTATGGCGAACTTTTAATCTAAACAAAACCCAAAGTCTAAACGATGCCCTAAGGGCTGTATATATGGAGGAAGAGGGGGGAATTTCGTGGCCCTTGGTGGAGGGGTCCGAAATCAACCCTATCTCTTGTTTCCCCACACATACGGACTCTAAAAATAGCCTATACTTATGTATTTCGAAA
>NW_025245772.1:0-2589 GCF_018294505.1 Triticum aestivum
AAGCGGGTCAAATTTGAACTGCAGCTACCTCGTAGTTTGCTCTTTATTTTTTTCCAAAAATCATTTCTAGGTACATAAGTATCTGTTTAATCAGAGAAACACGAAAAAATTCCAAGACTCAACCACTAGCTAGGAACGGTCATTCCCGCCGTTTTGACCGCATTTTGAAACGGGCATAAAAAATTCAAAAAAAATAAAAAAATTGGAAAACCTTCGCATTGTTTCATCATATGTGGCCAAGTTACCAGCAAAAATTATAAAATTGTAATACGGCAATTATTTTAAAAAAGTGTTCTTAGAAATGAGCTATCATGCGTGAAGATTCATGGGTTTCAAGCCAAATGATCAATCTTATGGCCACATTCATGGTATAGTTTGATCAAATGATCTCATATTGTGCACAAGGGTGCGTCTTGGAATTCCAAACAATGTTGACAAAGGGAGTTTTCATTTTCTTTGCACGGAAAATTCATTTTCCATTTTTCGAGTGCCCGAAATGAGGTTTTTTTCTGAAGGACGTACCATATATTTATTGCAAAATTGGACCAAATCAATTTTATAAGATACTAGGACATATTTAATGCAGAATTGACAAAATTGTTGGGTGCCAAAAGTTTTGATCCACCTCTCATGAAAAAGACAAATTCCCGCCGATTCAATAGGAAGCGGGTCAAATTTGAACTGCAGCTACCTCGTAGTTTGGTCTTTATTTTTTTCCAAAAATCATTTCTAGGTACATAAGTATCTGTTTAATCAGAGAAACACGAAAAAAATTCCAAGACTCAACCACTAGCTAGGAACGGTCATTCCCGCCGTTTTGACCGCATTTTGAAACGGGCATAAAAAATTGAAAAAAAAAATAAAAAAATTGGAAAACCTTCGCATTGTTTCATCATATGTGGCCAAGTTACCAGCAAAAATTATAAACTTGTAATATAGCAATTATTTTAAAAAAGTATTCTCAGAAATGAGCTATCATGCGTGAAGATTCATGGCTTTCAAGCCAAATGATCAATCTTATGGCCACATTCATGGCATAGTTTGTTCAAATGATCTCATATTGTGCACAAGGGCGCGTCTTGGAATTCCAAACAATGTTGACAAAGGGAGTTTTCATTTTCTTTGCACGGAAAATTCATTTTCCATTTTTCGAGTGCCCGAAATGAGGTTTTTTTCTGAAGGACGTACCATATATTTATTGCAAAATTGGACCAAATCAATTTTATAAGATACTAGGACATATTTAATGCAGAATTGACAAAATTGTTGGGTGCCAAAAGTTTTGATCCACCTCTCATGAAAAAGACAAATTCCCGCCGATTCAATAGGAAGCGGGTCAAATTTGAACTGCAGCTACCTCGTAGTTTGGTCTTTATTTTTTTCCAAAAATCATTTCTAGGTACATAAGTATCTGTTTAATCAGAGAAACACGAAAAAATTCCAAGACTCAACCACTAGCTAGGAACGGTCATTCCCGCCGTTTTGACCGCATTTTGAAACGGGCATAAAAAATTCAAAAAAAATAAAAAAATTGGAAAACCTTCGCATTGTTTCATCATATGTGGCCAAGTTACCAGCAAAAATTATAAAATTGTAATACGGCAATTATTTTAAAAAAGTGTTCTTAGAAATGAGCTATCATGCGTGAAGATTCATGGCTTTCAAGCCAAATGATCAATCTTATGGCCACATTCATGGTATAGTTTGTTCAAATGATCTCATATTGTGCACAAGGGTGCGTCTTGGAATTCCAAACAATGTTGACAAAGGGAGTTTTCATTTTCTTTGCACGGAAAATTCATTTTCCATTTTTCGAGTGCCCGAAATGAGGTTTTTTTCTGAAGGACGTACCATATATTTATTGCAAAATTGGACCAAATCAATTTTATAAAATACTAGGACATATTTAATGCAGAATTGACAAAATTGTTGGGTGCCAAAAGTTTTGATCCACCTCTCATGAAAAAGACAAATTCCCGCCGATTCAATAGGAAGCGGGTCAAATTTGAACTGCAGCTACCTCGTAGTTTGCTCTTTATTTTTTCCAAAAATCATTTCTAGGTACATAAGTATCTATTTAATCAGAGAAACACGAAAAAAATTCCAAGACTCAACCACTAGCTAGGAACGGTCATTCCCGCCGTTTTGACCGCATTTTGAAACGGGCATAAAAAATTGAAAAAAAATAAAAAAATTGGAAAACCTTCGCATTGTTTCATCATATGTGGCCAAGTTACCAGCAAAAATTATAAACTTGTAATACGGCAATTATTTTAAAAAAGTGTTCTCAGAAATAAGCTAGCATGCGTGAATATTCATGGCTTTAGCCAAATGATCAATCTTATGGCCACATTCATGGCATAGTTTGTTCAAATGATCTCATATTGTGCACAAGGGCGCGTCTTGGAATTCCAAACAATGTTGACAAAGGGAGTTTTCATTTTCTTTGCACGGAAAATTCATTTTCCATTTTTCGAGTGCCCGAAATGAGGTTTTTTTCTGAAGGACGTACCATATATTTATTGCAAAATTGGACCAAATCAATTTTATAAGATACTAGGACATATTTAATGCAGAATTGACAAAATT
>NW_025245773.1:0-2589 GCF_018294505.1 Triticum aestivum
GCTCAGCGGCGGTGAGAGAAACTGGCTAGCTAGACCAGGGCAACTGGTTCACTTCATCATTTTTTCGTGTTGGGCAACTGGGCCGTAATTTTTCTTGGACAAAGTACAGCTAGGGCCTGCTGTTGAAGCAGATAAGGCCCAGTAACAAACATCAGGCCTAATATAAAATTTAGGAGAGCAACTAGTTGACGAGCGCTCCTTCGGGAGTCCCACAACGATCCGCGCCACTTGGCGCGCTCTCAGCCATTGCCACATGTCGCGTTCTGGTGCTCCCTCTGGATTTTTTTCCGCACGTATTTTCGGCTTTTGAACGGGTTTTTTTAACTTTTTGGTCTTCCACCGATCTTCCTTAGCTTTTGGACCAAACAAAAATTTTGTGGAACTTTTTTTCATGAAAAAAGTGTTTTTTGCTTCCGTGAGAGGCACGGTTTGCTTTCGCGAGAGGCACAACTGTGCCTCCCAGAAATGAAAAAAACACGTTTTTCGTAAGTCACGGTTTTTGCTTCTGTGAGAGGCACAATTTTGCTTTCATAAGAGGCACGACCGTGCCTCTTGGAAACGGAAATAAACGTGTTTTTTTCTTTCGCGAGAGACATAGTTTTACTTCCGCGAGAGGTATGGTTGTGCTTTCTCGAGAGGCACGACTGTGCCTCCTGAAACTGGAAAAATCGAGTTTTCTGTTGTTTCTTTCCTTCGGCCAGAGGCACGGTTTTGCTTATGCGAGAGGCACGATTGTGCTTTCGTGTCGTGCCTCTCGGAAACCAAAAAAACACATTTTCTGTTTTTTTTCTTCCACGAGAGCCACGGTTTTGCTTTCGCGAGAGGTACGGCCGTTCCTATTTCGGAAAGGGAAAAAACCATGCTCCCGGTTTTTTTCATGAATTTTTTTGTCAAGATCTATCAACATGGGATCTAGTTTTGAAGATCTCGACGTGAGATATCCAATGTTGAAAACGGTTGGAGATTTGGACGCACGGTTTGAGAAATAAAATGTTTTGAGTAAACGGATCTACGAAAAAAGGGAAACTCCCAGGTTGCAACAAGTGGCGCACATGCAGCGTGTCACTTGTTACAACCTGGAGAGGTGGGAGTGATCTTTGCAAATAGTACTCCTCAATTAGTGATTTCAAAATTTAAGTTACATGCTGGTTTTAGATCCATATAGTATTTTATTTAGGGGTGCCTGGAACTTAACTGAATGAGATATAGTTTGGTCTCATTCAGATGACATATCGATGACGTCCTGCTGGTTCGTGTCATCCTTTTCTGGTGGGCCTTTCTTCGCTCTATCCCGCCACGACCATGCATTGGTTGTTATACGTGTCTCTTTTCGCTTTCTTGGCCAGGCCCAATTCAGTTGTTGGTCATTTTTTTCTCGAATATGCACTAGTGTGCATATGATATATTAAAGAAGAAGGGCAAAAGAAATGCCTCCACCGTAGTTACAAGCGTTTCAAAACACTTTACTCCTCACATCTATCCCACCTCGCTAATCGACTAAAGAAGGGGTTTAGATCTCCTTTTAGCAGGCCGGCCGACAACCACACTAAACCCTCTAGCCTAATTCTACTTAGTAGCACCTCACACGAAGGCCGTGCTCCGTCAAAGACAATTGCATTCCTGTGCTTCCATAGTTCCCACAAGGTTAGCCCTAGGATGGTTTGGTCCTGGTTTGCTGCACATCCACGGTGTGAGAGTATCATGCAGTGACGGCTCCAAGTCTGGCCTTCCCAGATCTCGATCCAGATCGTCCTGGCAAAGACACAGGTGAGCAATAAGTGATTAATTGTTTCCTCCTCCTGGTCATAAAAGTGGCACCCGTCCTGGTGTGGTAGTCCTCGCCTTGCCAGGCGCTCCGACGTCTAACGTCTATCTTGTAGAGCATGCCAAGTGAAAAATTTGCATTGCGAGGGTGCCCGTGATTTCCATGTTAGGTTCGCCGTAGGTACCACTTCCCTCGCCCAGAACTTGGCCGCATATGCCGAGCGAACCGTGAACTCTCCGTTGGCCTCCCAAGACCATGAAATTTCATCCTGCATGTTCTCTGTACGCTCCCAAGCAATAACCTTGGGCCAAAGTAGAAGGAATTCCTGCAATGCGTCCGGTCCTATGTTCGGACCCACATCCTGGGACCATGATCCATCCTCCATGGCCTGCCCAAACATCCTGGTAGTTCGAATCCGTGCTACGATCATGTTGTAGATCAAGGGAGCAACCTCCTGTACCCTCTGCCCATTCAACCAACGGTCCTCCCAGAAAAATGCTCCTTGTGGCTTCCTGGAAGAGGAACATGGAGTCCTTGGGTACTTTGATTTTGAATTCATTCCAAGGCCTGGTAGTGTCGGTTCTTTCGAGCCAGGGCCATCTAGTCTGCATAGCCACATTCATCTAGCGCAAGTTAGGAAATCCTAGACCACCTGCCCATTTCGGTGTGCACACTGTCTCCCATGCAACTACACAGTTTCCACCATTAGCTTCCTTCCTTCTGCACCATAAGAATCCCCTACATATCTTGTTCATAGCTGCAATCGTTTTCATGGGCAGGTCCAACGCCATCATCGCATGAATTGGCATGGCACATAGTATGGA
>NW_025245774.1:0-706 GCF_018294505.1 Triticum aestivum
TTTGAAATTCATGAATAATTTTTCAAACTCGTGAGCATTTTCTAAATTCCTGAACATATTTTCAAATTGCCGAACATTTCCCAGTATCACGTTTCCTTCGCTACATGTGCCGTCCTACGCGTGAAACAGGGGTTCCGCTATCTCCCGACCTACGTGCTAAATAGGATCCTCCTACATAGGTCTCGCGGAGTTTCATCGCTTTAGAGGGGAGCAACTAGTTAACAAGCGCTCCTTCGGAAGCCTCGCAACGATCAGCGCCACTTGGCGTGCTTTCAGCCATTCGCCACGTGTCGCGCTCTGGACGCTTCCTTCAGATTTTCTTTTTTTATTTTTCCGCACGCGTTTTCGGCTTTTTAAACTTTTTTCGGTTTTTTTTACGTTTTGGTTTTCCCCCGGTCTTCCTTAGTTTTTTGACAAAAATTTGTCGAAAAAAAAATTTACGCGAAAAAACGCGTTTTTTTTCACGAAAAGTCACGGTTTTTCTTCCGCGAGAGGCACGGTTGTGCTTTAGCGAGAGTCACGGCCGTGCCTTTCGGAAACAAAAAAAAACACGTTTCTGTTTTTTTTCTTTCGCGAGAGTCACGGTTTTACTTCCGCGAGAGGCACGGTTGTGCTTTTGCGAGAGTCACGGCCGTGCCTCTCGGAAAGGGAAAAACAAAACGCGTTTTCGGTTTTTTTTTCTTTCGCGAGAGTCATGGTTTTACTT
>NW_025245774.1:716-2588 GCF_018294505.1 Triticum aestivum
CGGAAAGGAAAAAAAAACGCGTTTTCTGTTTTTTTTCCTTTCACGGGAGTCACGGTTTTGCTTCCGCGAGAGGCACGGTTGTGATTTCGCGAGAGGCACGGGCGTGCCTCTCGGAAAGGGAAAAACAAAACGCGTTTTCTATTTTGTTCTTTCGCGAGAGTCACGGTTTTGCTTTCGCCAGACGCACGGTTGTGCTTTCGCGAGAGTCACGGGCATGCCTCTTTCGGAAAGGAAAAAAAAAACGCGTTTTCTGTTTTTTTTCCTTTCACGGGAGTCACGGTTTTGCTTCCGCGAGAGGCACGGTTGTGATTTCGCGAGAGGCACGGGCGTGCCTCTTTCAGAAAGGGGAAAAAACCGTGCTCCCGGTGTGGTTTTTTCGTCCGGTTTTTTTCGTCCGTTTTCTTTTTATGAAAAAAAGTTCGTCAAAACCTATCAACATGAGATCTAGTTTTGAAGATCTCGACGCGAGGAATCCAATGGTGAAAACGGTTTGAGATTTGGATGCACGGTTTAAAAGATAAAACATTTTGAATAAACGGATCTACGAAAAAAGGGAAAACTCCCAGGTTGCGACAAGTGGCGCGCTGCATGTGCGCCACTTGTCGTGACCTGGGAAGGGGAGTATTCTTTGCAGCGAGTACTCCTTAATTAGTGATTTCGGCTTTAGAGTTGCGGCGTGACGTGAGACAGAACGGCCTGTCGCCTCAAGCGGCCGAGAAAATGGCCCGGCCCAGCGTGAGAGGCTGCAGGCCTTAAATTGTTATTTTCTTTTGTTTTTCTACATTTTTATTTTCCTTTTCAACTTTTATTTATACTTGGGAAACTCATAAACAAAAACTAATTTACATAGAATATAGAAAAAAGTCAAACATCCATTTCAAAAGTGCTGAACCTGTACAGAAAAATGTATGATGTGTATGAAAAAAAGTAGACTTCAAACATAAATTTGAATGTTAATCATGTATATTTTATTAAACATTTATGCATCTTTTAGATGCATACAGAAAAATATACAATGTGTACAAAAACAATAGACATCCAAACATATATTTTTAAAAATATTAATCATATATTGAAAAATGTTAAACATGTGTTAATGTTTTGTAAACGTGGAATGTTTTTTTTGATATGTGAACAAAATGTATAATGTGTATGAAAAATGTAGACATCAAAACATATATTTTGAAAATATGTTAATCATGTATATGAAAAATGTTAAACCTTTACTATTTTAGATATATAACAAAAATATACCTCATGTACGAAAACAATATACATCAAAGTCTGTATTTAAACAAGATTTTAATAATTCATATGAAAATGTAAAATGTGTATTAGAAAAATGGTCTTCACTTAAAAAAGCTTACAAGTATAATAAAAAAGTAGACATGTGTTTAAAAAACAATATAAAGAAATAAATAAAGAAAAGCAAAGAGAAAAAAGAAAACAGAGGAAAACTAGTGAAAAAAGGAAAAAGAAACAAAGAAAACAAGAAAACCAGAGAAAAACAAAGAAAGAAACAAATGAACCATTGAAGGGAATGGAATAGGGAAGAAAAAACCCCAGTGAAAATCGAGAGAAAACAAATGAAAAAAGAAGAAGAAAAAAGTATGAGAAACCCGAGTAGAGCTAACGGGCGAGGCCATGTGCGTGCATGCTTCCGGCGAGATATAGTATTCGCGTTAGAGTAGGCTTCGAGGTTCAAAAGGCCGAATAGAACACCACGGCAGCATATGGTTCCACGGCCCAGTATCACGTGTTTCGTTCGCTACATGTGCGGGCAGGGACGTGGAACAACAGTACCACGACACCACCAGTCCGTCGCCTTCTCCGCTCCGCTGCAACTCTTACGTACGATCCAAACCAAGCAGC
>NW_025245775.1:0-2588 GCF_018294505.1 Triticum aestivum
TTCATAGACAAGTGAAAGTGGATACTCTAAAACTCGCAAGATAAGCGTGAGTGCTATGGATGGCTTCTCGTAGGGAGACGGGAGCGGATCCATAGTGGTGTATTGATATGGTGAATATGTGGACTCGTGTGCGCCACCTCAGAAGAGTTACTTTGCAGTCATAGTTTAGAATAGCCACTGAGTCAAAGCTGGCTTGATGCAGTCAAACTCCACCACCCCCTTTGTTGATACTGATGCATATGTAGCTAGTTCTGATGTAAGTCTTGCTGGGTACATTTGTACTCACGTTTGCCTATTTTATGTTTTGCAGAGAGACGCCAGTCTCGCTAGTAGTTCCGTGTGGACTTCGACGTTTAGCTTGATACCTCAGCTACGATCTTGTGCCCTCGGCAGGATCTGGTAGATAGTCAGGCTTCTCAGCCTTTTTCATTTGTAGATGTATGTACTCAGACATGTTAAGCTTCCACATGTGCTTTGACTTGTATGCTCTGAATGTTGGGTCATGAGACCCATGTTTGTAATATCTCGCTCCTCGGAGCCTAATGAATAAATACTTTGAGTCATAGAGTCTTGTTGTGATGCCATGTTGTATTACACATATCGAGCATATTGTGTGTATGATTGAAATGCTTGGTATGTGTGGGAGCCGACAACCTAGTTGTTTATCCTTGGTAGCCTCTCTTATGGGGAAATGTAGTCTTGTGCTTCGATGAGCCATAGTAGTCCGCTATAGCCCGGTTCACCGGAGTCCTGCTAGCCCAGCACTACTGCTCCGGAACACTTGACTGGCCGGCATGTGATTCACTTCATTCCTGTGTCTGTCCCTTCGGGGAAATGTCACGCGGTGACATCCGGAGTCCTGCCTAGACTGCTACAGGCCGGTTCACCGGAGTCCTGTTAGCCCAGTGCTACAGCCCGGATTCGCACGTTGCTGACCAACATGCTCGATGTTGATTCATGTATGCATGTCCCCGTAAGTTGGTGCCACTTTGGGTTCACGACTAGTCATGTCAGCCCGGGTTCTCTGTCATATGGATGCTAGCGACACTATAATATATGTGAGCCAAAAGGCGCAAACGGTTCCGGGCCAAGGTAAGGCGACACCCGTGGGAATACCGTGCGTGAGGCCGTAAAGTGATATGTGGTGTTACCAGCTAGATCGATGTGACTTGGAATCGGGGTCCTAACAGCTTTGGTATCAGAGCATGACTGCCTGTAGGATTACCAAGCCAAACTGGCCGAAGTTGTGTCTAGAAATGCTTTAGTTATGTATGGGAATTGATTGGGGAAGGGAACGTAAGGCTCTTTTTACTCCTTATACCTTCCGCCCTTCTGATCTGAGACAGCCTCTTCTTTTATACGGGGATTAAGAACTAGGCCTTCTCATCTATCTATCAGGATGATGTGTTACTAATCCATAGATTTATAGGATTGATGGATTCAAGTCTCAGTTCAGTTTCTACTACTTCCGTGTGTTCATAGCTGGCCTTAGAACCTTGATATTGCAATGTTAAGTGGTTATGCCACCATTTTTTGCAGGATGTCCCAAATATTTTTGAGCATTTACAACCGTTATGCTGTCCGAGTCATCCCAGGTTTCGAAATATTCTGATGCATTTGCAACTCCCTTCTTTCCTTTTCTGATGTTCCTTTGGGCCAGTTTAACCACACTAATGGGTGAGTTGAGGTACTCTGTTGCCTCAACATATATGTTGGAGCTATTATTATGACCCCTAGGTGTCTTAGAGGATCACCTAGTAATCTAGCCATGTCTTGTGTTCCCAGTGTGATGATTCTGGCCATTATTCTCGAAAGCAGTCCGTGATGCCACTTGGTTAGTAGGCATTCTATTCCTGGGTTACTTAACTCGAGATTCGCCCTACTTACTTCATGTTGATAGTGTTGCTAGTTCCTTTAGGATATTAGTAACCTTTGCATTAGTCCTCGAGGTCCGTGGTATTTCCTTCTTCCAAATACTATGAACCACTTATGGCAGAAGTTTGTTGGATCAAAGGATCACAACAGGAGTGCCCTCGATGAGTTCTCCATTTATAATTGTGATTCTGCCAGTTCTACCTTTCTACATGGGTTATCTGGAAGAAACTTGTTGAACTTGGTTCGACATATTAATCTATGCATCCACAACTCAGAAAGATATATGTCCCCTTGAGTTATCCCTCTTCATTTGTATTCCGACCATCGTCTGTCAATTGATAGTCAGGAGTAATTGTGCATCCGTGTTATCGATGCTTATTATTCTTGTGGTCCGTTAAGCCATTATATTTCAGAATGACTAGGAGAAACAAACTCCAGCACCTCATCCATATCCAGGATTGGGTCAAAGTAGTTGTGTTCTGCAGATCAAATGACAATCCAGCTTTTGCTCTGTTCTACCCTGGAGTATTACCCCCTTTATGTCAGGATTGTCATGAGAATTGCACCACCTCTTATGAATTCTTGACGCAGTAATACTTCTTGCCATCATTGTTCATTCCTTGGTTCCATGTTATTGTAACCGGAATGCCAACAAGTGTACTGTGATGTGCGAAATCAATACTCCTAGCAACTCCGTTGCTTAGTAATTAATG
>NW_025245776.1:0-2588 GCF_018294505.1 Triticum aestivum
TTCATAGACAAGTGAAAGTGGATACTCTAAAACTCGCAAGATAAGCGTGAGTGCTATGGATGGCTTCTCGTAGGGAGACGGGAGCGGATCCATAGTGGTGTATTGATATGGTGAATATGTGGACTCGTGTGCGCCACCTCAGAAGAGTTACTTTGCAGTCATAGTTTAGAATAGCCACTGAGTCAAAGCTGGCTTGATGCAGTCAAACTCCACCACCCCCTTTGTTGATACTGATGCATATGTAGCTAGTTCTGATGTAAGTCTTGCTGGGTACATTTGTACTCACGTTTGCCTATTTTATGTTTTGCAGAGAGACGCCAGTCTCGCTAGTAGTTCCGTGTGGACTTCGACGTTTAGCTTGATACCTCAGCTACGATCTTGTGCCCTCGGCAGGATCTGGTAGATAGTCAGGCTTCTCAGCCTTTTTCATTTGTAGATGTATGTACTCAGACATGTTAAGCTTCCACATGTGCTTTGACTTGTATGCTCTGAATGTTGGGTCATGAGACCCATGTTTGTAATATCTCGCTCCTCGGAGCCTAATGAATAAATACTTTGAGTCATAGAGTCTTGTTGTGATGCCATGTTGTATTACACATATCGAGCATATTGTGTGTATGATTGAAATGCTTGGTATGTGTGGGAGCCGACAACCTAGTTGTTTATCCTTGGTAGCCTCTCTTATGGGGAAATGTAGTCTTGTGCTTCGATGAGCCATAGTAGTCCGCTATAGCCCGGTTCACCGGAGTCCTGCTAGCCCAGCACTACTGCTCCGGAACACTTGACTGGCCGGCATGTGATTCACTTCATTCCTGTGTCTGTCCCTTCGGGGAAATGTCACGCGGTGACATCCGGAGTCCTGCCTAGACTGCTACAGGCCGGTTCACCGGAGTCCTGTTAGCCCAGTGCTACAGCCCGGATTCGCACGTTGCTGACCGACATGCTCGATGTTGATTCATGTATGCATGTCCCCGTAAGTTGGTGCCACTTTGGGTTCACGACTAGTCATGTCAGCCCGGGTTCTCTGTCATATGGATGCTAGCGACACTATAATATATGTGAGCCAAAAGGCGCAAACGGTTCCGGGCCAAGGTAAGGCGACACCCGTGGGAATACCGTGCGTGAGGCCGTAAAGTGATATGTGGTGTTACCAGCTAGATCGATGTGACTTGGAATCGGGGTCCTAACAGCTTTGGTATCAGAGCATGACTGCCTGTAGGATTACCAAGCCAAACTGGCCAAAGTTGTGTCTAGAAATGCTTTAGTTATGTATGGGAATTGATTGGGGAAGGGCACGTAAGGCTCTTTTTACTCCTTATACCTTCCGCCCTTCTGATCTGAGACAGCCTCTTCTTTTATACGGGGATTAAGAACTAGGCCTTCTCATCTATCTATCAGGATGATGTGTTACTAATCCATAGATTTATAGGATTGATGGATTCAAGTCTCAGTTCAGTTTCTACTACTTCCGTGTGTTCATAGCTGGCCTTAGAACCTTGATATTGCAATGTTAAGTGGTTATGCCACCATTTTTTGCAGGATGTCCCAAATATTTTTGAGCATTTACAACCGTTATGCTGTCCGAGTCATCCCAGGTTTCGAAATATTCTGATGCATTTGCAACTCCCTTCTTTCCTTTTCTGATGTTCCTTTGGGCCAGTTTAACCACACTAATGGGTGAGTTGAGGTACTCTGTTGCCTCAACATATATGTTGGAGCTATTATTATGACCCCTAGGTGTCTTAGAGGATCACCTAGTAATCTAGCCATGTCTTGTGTTCCCAGTGTGATGATTCTGGCCATTATTCTCGAAAGCAGTCCGTGATGCCACTTGGTTAGTAGGCATTCTATTCCTGGGTTACTTAACTCGAGATTCGCCCTACTTACTTCATGTTGATAGTGTTGCTAGTTCCTTTAGGATATTAGTAACCTTTGCATTAGTCCTCGAGGTCCGTGGTATTTCCTTCTTCCAAATACTATGAACCACTTATGGCAGAAGTTTGTTGGATCAAAGGATCACAACAGGAGTGCCCTCGATGAGTTCTCCATTTATAATTGTGATTCTGCCAGTTCTACCTTTCTACATGGGTTATCTGGAAGAAACTTGTTGAACTTGGTTCGACATATTAATCTATGCATCCACAACTCAGAAAGATATATGTCCCCTTGAGTTATCCCTCTTCATTTGTATTCCGACCATCGTCTGTCAATTGATAGTCAGGAGTAATTGTGCATCCGTGTTATCGATGCTTATTATTCTTGTGGTCCGTTAAGCCATTATATTTCAGAATGACTAGGAGAAACAAACTCCAGCACCTCATCCATATCCAGGATTGGGTCAAAGTAGTTGTGTTCTGCAGATCAAATGACAATCCAGCTTTTGCTCTGTTCTACCCTGGAGTATTACCCCCTTTATGTCAGGATTGTCATGAGAATTGCACCACCTCTTATGAATTCTTGACGCAGTAATACTTCTTGCCATCATTGTTCATTCCTTGGTTCCATGTTATTGTAACCGGAATGCCAACAAGTGTACTGTGATGTGCGAAATCAATACTCCTAGCAACTCCGTTGCTTAGTAATTAATG
>NW_025245777.1:0-2588 GCF_018294505.1 Triticum aestivum
CGCTCACGAAATTATTTTTATTTTTTATCATAAGAGTGCTTTTGAGTTTATTCTGTTTGCAGAAGATTAATAAACAAATTATTCACGTCGTCCTAATTTTTAAGAATTTGTGGAGTTACAGAAGTATTCGAAGTAGTCAGATTGCTACACACTGTTCTGTTTTTGACTGATTCTGTTTTCTTTGCATTGTGTGCTTGTTTTGATGATTCTATGGTTTTATTTGATGAGTTTTTGCCATAGAAAAGTCGAAATATAGTAGATATAATGCAAAAATAAAATATGAATGGGTTTGCAACAATACTTATAGTAGTGGTTTGCTTTCTTATACTAACGGATCTCACGAAGGTTTTGTTGAGTTTTGTGTGATTGAAATTTTCAAGTTTTGGGTGATCTTACGATGGATGAAGGAATAAGGATTAGCAAAAGTCTAAGCTTGGGGATGCCCGAGGCACCCCAAGATAATATTCAAGAAGTAGCAAGCAACTAAGCTTGGGGATGCCCCCGAGTGGCGTCCCCTCTTTCTTCTAACAACCATCGGTATTGTACTTGGAACTATATTTTTATTCGTCACATATTATGAGTTTTGTTTGGGGCGTCTTGTATGATATGAGTCTTTGCTTGATTTGCTTTGTGTTTTAAGTATTCAATCCTTGCTAGACACACCTTTTTGAGAGAGCCAAAAATTATGTTATGCTTGCTCCTATGCTTCACTTAAATTTTTAGAGCCATGAAATTGCTCTAGTACTTCGCTTATATATTTTTGAGCACGGTGTGCTTTGTTATTATTGAAGAAATGCTCTCTTGCTTCACTTAGATTATTTTGGAAGAAATATTATGCTCATGTTCTTCACTTAAATTTGTTTGAGCTTATCAAAAGCAACATATTAAAATAGTCCCAAAGTGATAGATATCCAAGGAGGATATGATAAAAACTTTCATGAAGATCATTGGACAAAATAAACTTGATTATTAGTAATGGTTTTGAGATATGACGATATGATATGTGAGTCATGTTGATGAGTAATTGTGCTTTAGTAAGAATACTGATGTTAAAGTTTGTGATTCCCTATGCAAGCATGAAAGTCAATAGTTATGCAATGAAATTTATATCCTACTTGTGGTGCATTATTCAGTGTTACTTATGCTTAATGCTTGGGTACGATATTTTTCGTTTCTTGGTTGGTCGCTTCTCAATCTTTTTGCTAGCCTTCATTTTGCACTAAGTATGATCACTACTTGTGCATCCAAAACCCTTTAAACCAGTTTTGCCATATGAGTCAACTTTACCTACCTATATGTGGTATTTCCATGTCGTTCTAAGCAAATTTGCATGTGCCATATCTAATTTTCAAAATAAATTTCTCTTTTGTGAGCTCTACCGCTCATGAGGCGGTGAGGGGTGGCCAATATTTTCCGTGCTAGATGTGTTATTCTCACGATGAGTGTTCACTTGTCATTGCACGAGAGTACGACAATGGTATTAGGGATGCCCAGTCCCGAAATGAAAAATGAATTTTACTTTATGTTGTCAAATAATAAATTCATTGGAAAGTTTTGGTATGGAGGGCGCCCGTGGATAGAGTTAGCCATGGAAAGTGAAAGTAATGGTGGAAAAATGAATAAACTTTATTTTCTGTTTGGGAACCGCCTATGATGTATCTAGCATGGAAAGTGTTGGTAGCTATAAGTCGTTTTTGTTGGTGGGAAAAGTATGCCTCCCAAAATGTATTTATCTCTCAATTTTTGCTTTGAGCTCTGACACCTCTACAAATCCCTACTTCCCTCCGCGAAGGGCCTTTCTTTTACTTTATGCATTTTTTATTTTTTATTTGAGTCTCCACTTCTCTTATAAAGCACCAACTAAGGGGCACTATGATCGTATTTGAGCATTGGGTGTAGCTAATATTCGAGTGTGTTTCATGAATGGATCAATGGTTGAGCATAATGGGCTAGGGATAACTTGCTTTAGTGTTGATATTTTGAAAGACACTTTGCTTGTTGGTATGCTTCAGTGTTGAAGTCTTCATGTCAAAACTAGACTATTGCTTTGAACCATATAAAAGTACAAATGTCCATGCTATAAAGAAAATATTATGTGATGAACATGTTAGGCAGCATTCCACATCAAAAAAATCTATTTTTATCATTTACCTACTCAAGGACGAGCAAGAATTAATCTTGGGGATTCTGATACGTCTCCAACGTATCTATAATTTTTTGTCGTTCCATGTTGTTATATTATCATTGTTGGATGTTATACAATCATTTTATAGTCATTTTATATATCATTTTTTGGTACTAACCTATTGACAGTGCCAGTTGCTATTTTTTGCATGTTTTTTACATCGCAGGAAATCAATACCAAATGGAGTCCAAACGCAGCGAATCTTTTTGTGGATTTTTTGGGCCAGAAGACATCAAGTGGGCCAAGAATGCACCTGAGGGGAGCTCCGAGGAGAGCACGACCCACCAGGGCGCGCCTGGGGTCCCAGGCGTGCCCCGGTGGGTTGTGCCCTCCTCGTTGGCCTCCCACACTACCTCATTGCTCTATAAATACCCCAATATTCCAGAAACCCAAGCGGAGTCGA
>NW_025245778.1:0-2588 GCF_018294505.1 Triticum aestivum
AAAACATTGAGCGCATGAATGCTAAATATAAACTTGCTGGAGATAAGGGTAGAAAACATGTTGTGTTTGCACCTGGAGATCTTGTTTGGTTACATTTGCGTAAGGATAGATTTCCTGATTTGCGCACATCAAAGTTAATGCCACGTGCTGATGGTCCCTTTAAGGTGTTAGAGAAAATAAATGATAATGCATATAAACTTGAGCTGCCTGCAGATTTTGGGGTTAGTCCCACTTTTAACATTGCAGATTTGAAGCCTTATTTGGGTGAGGAAGATGAACTTCCGTCGAGGACGACTTCATTTCAAGAAGGGGAGGATGATGAGGACATCAATACAATTGTTACACCCACAGCCCCTGCTGCTATACATACTGGACCAATTACTAGAGCTCGTGCACGCCAACTAAATTACCAGGTACTTTCGTTTCTTGGTAATGATTCTAATGTTCATGAGAAGATGATGCTGCCTAAATTGGATACATTTGTTTTGCTTACAAATGAAGGGCCTAGCTTGGAGAAGGATGAACATTGGAGCAAGAACAAGCATGGAGATGATGGCATGCGCAAGGGGAACAAGAACGGAGTTACAAGTGATGATTTCAGGACTTTGAAGCCACCATAATGGGTGCATGAAGCCTTGGACGAAATATACAAGATGCCACTTCATAAATTTCGTCCCGAGGCTATTTTAGGTGTTGCGTCACCTTATTATTGGGTCAGGCCCATGTAATTTCGAAATACATAAGTATAGGCTATTTTTAGAGTCCGTATGTGTGGGGAAACAAGAGATAGGGTTGATTTCGGACCCCTCCACCAAGGGCCACGAAATTCCCCCCTCTTCCTCCATATATACAGCCCTTAGGGCATCGTTTAGACTTTGGGTTTTGTTTAGATTAAAAAGTTCGCCATAGCTGCAACTTCGCGTACTTCATTTGTGTTCAACGACCAGACAAAGGCGTCACAGAACCCCACCTTGATCAATAAAGCTTTCATCTTATATTCGCAATATCCAGATTGCAATCTCAGTTTCTTGCTTGTTCTTCGTTTGCTCGCAGGAAACAGACCCTCGTGGTCAGGTTGATCGTGCTCCGGCGTGGTCAATAACCTCTCGGAGTTGGTTTAGCGATTGCTAAGGCGCGACGTCCTCGCACGTTCGTAGTCGGATCGTCAAAGTCGACTTCCACCAAAGCGATATCCATCATCTCATCGAAAGACGGGACACCTTTGCCTCTATCAGAAAATCAAGGACATTCCCAAGTGTTCAAGTCCATTTGAATTGATTCAAAACTCCAAACCTAAAGCAGAGGCAAAAGAAGTCCAGAAAAAGAGAGAAGGCAAAACGAGGCTGTCACAAACCTACCCCACTTAGGATGAATCTCGTCCTCGAGATTCGATTGCTTGTGAAAACAATTCTGGATATGCTGTCCTTAAATATTCCTCTCTTTCCCAGGTTGCTTCTTCCTCGGTGTGATGCTCCCACTGAACCTTATAAAACTTGATCACTTTACTGCGAGTGACTCTTTCTGTCTCATCCAATATCTTGAACGGTCTCTCCTCATAGGTTAAATCCTTGGCAAGCTCTATTTCTGACATATGAGTCCTTTTCTCGGGTGGTGAAATACACCTTCTCAGCTGTGAGACATGGAACACATTGTGTACTTCTGACAGTTCTGGTGGCAATTCCAACTAATAAGCAATTGTGCCAACTCTGGTCATGACTGGGAATGGACCAATATATCTTGGTGCCATTTTTCCTCGAGTCTGAAATCTCTTGATTCCCTTCATGGGTGTGACTCGGAGATACACATGTTCTCTGGGCTCAAAACTGACTTGCCGGTGTTTGGCATCATAATAACTCTTCTGTCGTGACTTAGCCAACTGCAGTCTATCTCGAATCTCCTTGACTTGTTTTTCAGCCTCCAATATTAAACCAGTTCTGAAAATGCAGTTGTCCCCGGTTTGGGACCAGTTTAATGGAGTGCGGCACTTACGGCCATACAAAGCTTCATACCGTGACATCTTTAGACTGGTCTGGAAACTGTTGTTGTATGAGAACTCTGCATATAGCAGAAAATCTTCCCACTTGGGTCCGTGGGTTAAAGCACATGCTCGAAGCATATCTTCAAGGATTTGATTTACTCGCTCGATCTGATAGTCGGTCTGCGGGTGAAAGGTTGTGTTGCATTTGAGGGCGGTCCCAAGGGCTTGATGGAGTCGGCACCAGAATGCGTAGGTAAAGAGTGAACCTCAGTCTGAAGTGATTGTTCCTAGCACTCCATGCAGACTGACAATTCGGGACACATATAATTGTGCAAGTTGATCGGCTCGATATGTGGTGCGGATGGGAATAAAATGAGCCAGCTTAGTCAGTGTGTCCACTCGACCCATATTGCATCGTTGCCTCGGCGAGTCCTGGATAGACCGGTGACAAAGTCCATGCAGACATCATCCCATTTCCAATGCGGGACGGGTTAGGATTGGAGAAGTCCAGCGGGTTTCTGGTGCTCCGCCTTTACTTTGTTGCATATATCGCAACAAGCGACAAAGTATGCGATGTCCTTTTTCATTCCATCCCACCAAAATATCTTCT
>NW_025245779.1:0-2588 GCF_018294505.1 Triticum aestivum
TGTGCGCCACCTCAAAAGAGTTACTTGCAGTCGTAGTTCAGGTTAGCCACCGAGTCAAAGCTGGCTTGCTGCAGTCAAACTCCACCATCCCCTTGTTAATAATGATGCATATGTAGATAGATCTGATGTAAGTCTTGCTGGGTACATTTGTACTCACGTTGCTTAATTTATGTTTTTGCAGAGAGACTTCAGTCTCGCTAGTAGTACCTCGTGGACTTCGACGTTTAGCTTGTTACCTCAGCTACAATCTTGTGCCCTCGGCAGGATCTGATAGATAGTCAGGCTTCTCAGCCTTTTTCATTTATAGATGTCTGTACTCAGACATGATAGCTTCCGTTTGTGTTTTGACTTGTATGCTCTGAATGTTGGGTCGTGAGACTCATGTTTGTAATACCCCGCTCCTCGGAGCCTAATGAATAAATATTTGAGTCGTAGAGTCATGTTGTGATGCCATGTTGTATTTGCACATATCGAGCATATTGTGTGTATTTTATTGAAATGCTTGGTATGTGTGGGATCTGGCTATCTAGTTGTTTATCCTTAGTAGCCTCTCTTACCAGGAAATGTCTCCTAGTGCTTCCACCGAGCCATGGTAGCTTGCTACTACTCCGGAACACTTAGGCTGGCCGGCATGTGTCCTTCTTCGTTCCTGTGTCTGTCCCTTCGGGGAAATGTCACGCGATGAATACCGGAGTCCTGTTAGCCCGCTACAGCCCGGTTCACCGGAGTCCTGCTAGCCCAGTGCTACAGCCTGGATTCACTCGCTGATGACCGACACGTTCGATGCTGGGTCATGAATGCCTGTCCCTGTAAGTTTGTGCCACTTCGAGTTTACGACTAGCCATGTCAGCCCGGGCTCCTTATCATATGGATGCTAGCGACACTATCATATACATGTGCCAAAATACGCAAACGGTCCTGGGTAAAGGTAAGGCGACACCCGTGGAAATACCGTGCGTGAGGCCGCAAAGTGATATGAGGTGTTACATGCTAGATCGATGTGGCATTGAGTCGGGGTCCTGACATCCCACAACAGCCAGATTTGAAAGGGGACAAGTAGTACAGCCTATCCTGACTAAAGTGGTCTTTGCATGAGAAAAGCCTTTGGTCGTGATGCTATGGTGGGCTCGGTGATAACCTCCGTCCTGCTGTCCTGGCGGTCTTGGTCTTGTTGCACCAGAATGGAAACCTTTGGCTGATTCCTCGGGACTCCACACCTGTGGCTTGCCTCCCTTGCACCGAGGAGGAATCTGGCGCTCTGCACATGCTTAGTGCCCGCCTAGTGCCCGCCTGGCCTTGGTCGTCATGGCTCACGTCAACTGAGCCTCGTGAGGTGCACCTTGCATAGAACTCTCCACCCCTCGGGAGCCAGCCTGAGGTGACCGATCCCCTCGGGGGTCTTGGTGTCGTCCACCTCGCGAGGCTTGGCCCCTCATGAAGGTCTTGAGTTGTTGATGCTGAAGTTGGGACGTACCAGACCGTCGATGGAGCCACACAGTGGGCCTCAGGCAGGCAAGTTTGGATACCCCCATATCTAGAACGCCGACACTATGGTGCATTATTCGGTGTTAGTTATGCTTAATGCTTGTTTATGTGAATTTAGTTTTCTTGGTTGGTTGCTTGTCAATCTATTGCTAGCCTCCATATGAGTCCACCATACCTATCTATTTCCAAGACTCCATATGTGGGAATACTACTTGTGCATCCAAACTCCTTAAACCAAGTTATGCCATATGAGTCCACCATACGTACCTATATGCGGTATTTCCATGCCGCTCCAAGTAAATTTGTATACGCCATCTCCAATTTTCAAAATGAATTTCCTTTTGTGTGCTCGTACCACTCATAAAGCAGCAAGGGGTGGCCAATATTTTTTATTGTTAGATGTGTTATTCTCAAGATGAGTGTTTATTCACTTGTCGTTGCACAAAAGTGTGGCGGTAATAGGGATGCCCAGTCCCAAAATGAAAAAGAAATTTACTTTATGTTGTCAAATAATAAATTCCTTCGAAAGTGTTGGTATGGAAAGCACCTGTGGATATGGTAGCCATGGATTGTGAAAAATGGTGGAAAAAGGAATAAACTTTATTTTATGTTTGGGAACCACTTATGATGTATCTATTATGGAAAGTACTGGGAATTACTCGGTCGTTTTCGTTGACGGTAAAAGTATGCCTCCTAAAATATTTTATCTCCCAATTTAAGCTTTGAGCTCTGGCACATTTGCAAATCTCTACTTCCCTTTGTGAAGTGACTATCTATTTACTTTATGCAATTTTTCTTTTTATTTGATTCTCCATCTTCTCTTATAAAGCACCAACTAGGGAGCACTCTGATCATACTTGTGCATTGGATGTAGCTAATATTCGATGTGTTTCATGAATGGATCAATGATTGAGCATGATGGGTCAGGGAACTTTCTTTAGTGTTGGTATTTTGAAAGACATGGTTGCTTATTGATATGCTTGAGTATTGATGTCTTCATGTCAAATTATACACTATTGCTTTGAATCAGTCAAGTCCAAATGTTCATACTACAAAAGAAAAGAGTATATGAGGAATATGATAGGTAGCATTCCACAACAAAA
>NW_025245780.1:0-1696 GCF_018294505.1 Triticum aestivum
CTGTGAGTGTTGATGACCGACACGTAATCGCACCTTGGGGTTCAACAACTATGGAAATCTCTTTGGGGCCCCAAAACGGTCAGCAATAGTCCACGAAACGGGTCAGAATGGGCCAAAACCGCGAGTGTTGATGACCGAAACGTAAACGCACCCCAGGGTTCATTAATCGTGGAAATCACTCCGGGACCCCAAAACAGTGAGTAATAGTCCACGAAACGGGCGAGAATCGGCCTAAACTGTGAGTGTTGATGACCTACACGTAAGCGCTCCTTGGGGTTCAACAACTATGGAAATTTGTTTGGGGCCCAAAAATGGTGAGTAATAGTACATGAAACGGCTCAGAATCTGCCAAAACCGCGAGTGTTAATGACCAAAACGTAAACGCACCCCAGGGTTCGTTAATCGTGTAAATCACTCCGGGACCCCAAAACAGTGAGTAATAGTCCAGGAAACGGGCCAGAATCGGCCAAAAATGTGAGTGTTGATGACCGACACGTATGCGCACCTTGGGGTTCAACAACTATGAAACCGGTTTGGGGCCCCAAAACGGTGAGTAATAGTCCATGAAACGGGTCAGAATCGGCCAAAACCGCGAGTGTTGATGACCGAATCGTAAAGGCACCCCAGGGTTCGTTAATCGTGGAAACCTCTCTGGGACCCCAAAACAGTGAGTAATAGTCCATGAAATAGGCCAGAATCGGCCAAATCTGTGAGTGTTGATGACCTATGCGTAAGCGCGCCTTAGGGTTCAACAACTATAGAAATTCATTTGGGGCCCAAAAACGGTGAGTAATAGTCCACAAAACGGGTCAGAATCGGCCAAACCCGCTAGTGTTGATGACCAAAACATAAACGCACACCAGGGTTCGTTAATCGTGGAAATCATCTCCGGGACCCCAAAACAGTGAGTAATAGTCCACGAAACGGGCCAGAATCGGCCAAATCTGTGAGTGTTGATGACCTATACGTAAGCGCGCCTTAGGGTTCAACAACTATAGAAATTCATTTGGGGCCCAAAAACGGTGAGTAATAGTCCACGAAACGGGTCAGAATGGGCCAAAACCGCGAGTGTTGATGACCGAAACGTAAACGCACCCCAGGATTCGTTAATCGTGGAAATCACTCCGGGACCCCAAAACAGTGAGTAATAGTCCATGAAACGGGCCAGAATCGGCCAAAACTGTGAGTGTTGATGACCGACACGTAATCGCACCTTGGGGTTCAACAACTATGGAAATCTCTTTGGGGCCCCAAAACGGTCAGTAATAGTCCATAAAACGGGTAAGAATCGATAAAACCGCGAGTGTTGATGACCGAAACGTAAACGCACCCCAGGGTTCATTAATCGTGGAAATCACTCCGGGACCCCAAAACAGTGAGTAATAGTCCACGAAACGGGCGAGAATCGGCCAAAACTGTGAGTGTTGATGACCTACACGTAAGCGCTCCTTGGGGTTCAACAACTATGGAAATTTGTTTGGGGCCCAAAAATGGTGAGTAATAGTACACGAAACGGCTCAGAATCTGCCAAAACCGCGAGTGTTAATGACCAAAACGTAAACGCACCCCAGGGTTCGTTAATCGTGTAAATCACTCCGGGACCCCAAAACAGTGAGTAATAGTCCAGGAAACGGGCCAGAATCGGCCAAAAATGTGAGTGTTGATGACCGACACGTATGCGCACCTTGGGGTTCAA
>NW_025245780.1:1706-2588 GCF_018294505.1 Triticum aestivum
AGTGTTGATGACCTACACGTAAGCGCTCCTTGGGGTTCAACAACTATGGAAATTTGTTTGGGGCCCAAAAATGGTGAGTAATAGTACACGAAACGGCTCAGAATCTGCCAAAACCGCGAGTGTTAATGACCAAAACGTAAACGCACCCCAGGGTTCGTTAATCGTGTAAATCACTCCGGGACCCCAAAACAATGAGTAATAGTCCAGGAAACGGGCCAGAATCGGCCAAAAATGTGAGTGTTGATGACCGACACGTATGCGCACCTTGGGGTTCAACAACTATGAAACCGGTTTGGGGCCCCAAAATGGTGAGTAATAGTCCATGAAACGGGTCAGAATCGGCCAAAACCGCGAGTGTTGATGACCGAATCGTAAAGGCACCCCAGGGTTCGTTAATCGTGGAAACCTCTCTGGGACCCCAAAACAGAGAGTAATAGTCCATGAAATAGGCCAGAATCGGCCAAATCTGTGAGTGTTGATGACCTATGCGTAAGCGCGCCTTAGGGTTCAACAACTATAGAAATTCATTTGGGGCCCAAAAACGGTGAGTAATAGTCCACGAAACGGGTCAGAATCGGCCAAACCCGCTAGTGTTGATGACCGAAACGTAAACGCACCCCAGGATTCGTTAATCGTGGAAATCACTCCGGGACCCCAAAACAGTGAGTAATAGTCCATGAAACGGGCCAGAATCGGCCAAAACTGTGAGTGTTGATGACCGACACGTAATCGCACCTTGGGGTTCAACAACTATGGAAATCTCTTTGGGGCCCCAAAACGGTCAGTAATAGTCCATAAAACGGGTAAGAATCGATAAAACCGCGAGTGTTGATGACCGAAACGTAAACGCACCCCAGGGTTCATTAATCGTGGAAATCACTC
>NW_025245781.1:0-2588 GCF_018294505.1 Triticum aestivum
CGGTGAAATAGCATGCTAGTTTTTTCGTTGATACAGATGGATCATATCTGCGCTCCGATGGCTCGTCGGCAAACGATATGTTGCTCAGAGACTCAAGTAGTGGGATCATATTTACTGCATGTCGACATCTTAGCACATGTGATAATGCTCTTGAGTTAGAACTGTCAGCAATCTCTGAAGATGTATCATTAGCTTTGCAGTGGAGTAATCTGCCTATAATTGGAGAATCGGACTGTCTTGAGGCCTGTTGGCGCAGCCTCTCGCAGCGCCTTCTTCTTCTACCTCTCGTTGTCTCTCACAACTCTCTCTTCTCTCAGTAGCACAAGAACGCACACACACATGGGAATAGACACACATGGTGACATACACAAAGGAGAAAACCAGCCGCTGCTTTGCCGAGAGGCTCCGTCCTTGATGAACATACTGACTAGTACATCTTTGGTGCTGCGCTCACCACACTTTTTCCATTCACTCAAAGGGAACTATTTATACAAGGACACGATGCATGTAGCAACAACCACCATGCACCACTCACGCGGCTAACCTGTTGCCTAGCATGCACACGCGCACCTAGACATGCATGCAATACACGGTGAAGCCACAGAGCGGCTGATCCGATTATTAGTCTCCACTAACTACACGCATGCACAGGTCCTGGGCTTGTATTGCGTCTCCACAATGGCCGCAAGACCCAGCGAGAACAAGCATCCATGCAGCCGGCCGGTATTAACAAACTTTATGCAGATTAGGCACACAACCACACTAGCTACACGTTACTGCCACATGTCAACGACGTGCTTTGTTGGTTGGCTCACACTTGACTAATCCTAACAACGCATGCATGTATATACACAAACAAATGGCTGCCAATCATTCCGCTGCACTGCACGCTCTATCCCTTTGTGCCGCGCTCTCTGCCGATTCGCCCCCTCTGCCACGAGTTAATACATGCAACTAGCTAGGACTTCGTCAACTACTACAACTAGTGTCATGCGAACACAAATAAACATGAAGTAATCAGCTAAACAACAAGATTAACTCTAACAAGGCCGTCAACTTGTTGAGAACCTAAGAAATTGATAGGTCAGGAAACTCCTTGATCTAGGGGATCCAAAGGAAACTGCTTGAACGGAATACTAGTATTACTTATATACGTTGCACTCAAAACAATACAAGCCACTCTATGGCAAGTTATGGTAGGGTTTAGAGCCGCACAAATTTTTGGTTAGGTTCAGGACCTGATGAGGTCATAAAACTTTGTGAATTTGACTGTAATCCAACTGTTTGAGTAATACAAGTATTTTCCCCGCAACAAAAATCCACATCTCACTGTCGTCATGAACGACCAATCTACGGTCCGAACATGTCCACCATCTCTGTCGTATGATCATTATTATTTGACTTCTGCTTCGGTATACCCCCTAATTATTTTAAAAAGGGTATTTCCATCCATCCATGTAGATTAACTGTTAATTTAGATAAACTTTATTGAGACGAGAAATTAGTTGAATTTCAGTTAACAAATAAGACGACTAGACCGAAAAATAAAGGAACGCTGGCTCAGACCTGTCTTCGTCTATCGTTTCTTGAGTCGTTCGTGGAATAGAAAACCTGCTGCTAGTGTGACCATGCATCTTGCGACGGCGAAACCTTGCTATGCAGCAGCTGCTTCGTGAAGTAGCCTATCCTTAGAAGAGCTTACTCTTTTCCCTAACAACTTGGTTATTGGTGTGTTGACATGCTGTTCGTGTGCACGGCCGCACGTGCACCACCATATGTGTCCCAGTGACCCAGCCATTGGCGAGGCTACCAGCGGACTCCTATTACCAAGCGTGCATCTCGCTTGATACACACATCATGTTATTCTATCATGCAATGGAGTTGCAGATCTCCACCACTTTTCTTGGCACCATCTCAAAGCTCTCCATCGACTGTAATGGCAGCTTTCTCTCTCCTCCATATCAAATTCAAAACAAAGAAAGAGGAGATGTTTTTTCTTGTTTGAAAGGCCGACTTGGTCCTCCTATCTCACATCTCCTCTTCGCTAATGACAACATCTTATTTGCAAAGAGTAACACACGTAGTGTGGATGCATTGTGTTCAACTTCGGATGTGTACTGTCATAGGTCTCAATCAATCTATGGTAAGGTTTCCTTGGTTGGTTCATTTGTTGCTATATACACTCATTACTCTTTAATAAGTGGTTCAATCTCGCATCCTTGTAACTAAGGCTTCATTTGGCATTGTGATGGACTCGGGTTACCTGCCTTTCCTTTTCCTACTTTAGTCTTCCTTTGCCTCACTTTTTATCGAGCTACTTTGGTGCCAAACTTCACATCAAATATAATTATATAAAATAAGTACATCAAATTACATGTCAACAAATTGTTAAATCGAAACACAAGCTAGTGATCCAAGCTGAGAGTGTGGGTACAATTAGAGCGTCAAATCTAGAAGCTATATCATTAGCTGCTGGAACAAAAGGACTGATAAATATATTTCCGTACCATCTTCCAATCTTGTTAGTGAAATAAGTACCTTTTGACGAGCTGGTTAAAACCGTGCAGCTGAAATTAAGAAAGGAACCA
>NW_025245782.1:0-2588 GCF_018294505.1 Triticum aestivum
GGGGGGGGTAACATACTCATCAGCATTACTCAAGGTTCTGAGATCATACTAAGCAGACTACACCGGAAATACTCAAAAAAAACTGGGGTATGACTCTGATCAACCAATCCTATGGGACTACGGAGTAGTAACACGTGATCCTGATAGACGGACGAGAAAGCCTAGTTCCTTAACCCCGTAGGAAAGATAGGATGATTCAGATCAGAAGGCCATGAGGTAAAGGAGTAAAAAGAGCCTTACGTTCCTTCCCACAATCAATTCCCTTACATAACTAAAGATTTTCTAGACTCAACTTCGACCAGTTTGGCTTGGTAATCCTACAGGCAGTCAGGCTCTGATACCAACGCTGTCAGGACCCCGACTCAATGCCACATCGATCTAGCATGTAACACCTCATATCACTTTGCGGCCTCACGCACGGTATCCCCACGGTGTCGCCTTACCTTTGCCCGGGACCGTTTGCGCATTTTGGCACACGTATATGATGGTGTCGCTAGCATCCATATGATAAGGAGCCCGGGCTGACATGGCTAGTCATAAACCCAAAGTGGCACTAACTTACAGGGACAGGCATCCATGACCCAGCATCGAACGTGGCGGTTATCAGCGAGTGAATCCAGGCTGTAGCACTGGGCTAACAGGACTCCGGTGAACCGGGCTGTAGCGGGCTAGTAGGACTCCGGTATTCATCGCGTGACATTTCCCCGAAGGGACAGACACAGGATCGAAGAAGGACACATGCTGGCCAGCCTAAGTGTTCCGGAGCAGTAGCAAGCTACCAGGGCTCAGTGGAAGCACTAGGAGGCATTTCCCGGTAAGAGAGACTACTAAGGATAAACAACTAGATAGTCAGATCCCACACGTAGCAATACACATCACACGTACGCATAACATGCAAGTATGTGCTGTACAACATGGCATCACAGCATAACTCAACAACTCAAATAGATAAGGGCTCCGGAGAGCCAGCATAGCATTTATTGCAAACAGGGGTCACAAGACCCATCATACAGAGCATGCAAGCAACAAGCGGAAGCATTACATGTCTGGGTACAGGCATCTATAAATGGAAAAGGCTGAAGAGCCTGACTATCTACAATATCCGAACAAGATCGTAGCTGAGGTACAAGCTACTCGTCGAGGTCCACGAGAACACTAATAAGACCGAAGTCTCCGCTGCAAAACATAAATAAAGCAACATGAGTACAAAGGTACTCAGCAAGACTTACATCAGATCCTATCATACATGCATTTGTATCAAGAGGGTAATGTGGGGTTTAGTTGCAGCAAGCCAGCTATGACTCTGTGGCTATCCTGTTCTACGACTACCAGAAACTCTTGAGGTGGGACAACGTACACGAGTCCACTAATCACCACACAATACACTACTATGGATTCATCCCCGTCTCCCTACGAGAAGGCCATCCATAGCACTCACACTTGTCTTGAGCATTTTAGAGTATCCACTTCAAGTTGTCTATGTACCATGTAAGCATCCAAGAAGTCCATAACCGCGGACCCGGCTATTCGAATAGATCATATTAACCCTGCAGGGGTGTACTTCTTCACACACGCTCTCGCCACTTACCGCCATGTACACGTCATGTATCTCGGCAACCTTCAAGCGGAAGCCTGGCGAGGGTGTCGGCCACGACCTAACTAACCACACAAGACTCTAGTCCAGGTTTATCGCCTATTCGGGTTCCATCCGCAAGGAGATCCGGCCGGGGTGTCGCTCACGGCCCCAAACAATGTGAGCAGGGTTCCCAAGCCCACCATCCGGGTGCCACTTGGTACACCGTGCCACCTGTGCCTAGTCTGTCCCAAGCCCACCCTGCCGGGTGCCACTCGGTAGAAAAATAGCACTACCTACAAACACCAGAAACTAGTTGCGACTCCTGGACAGAGGTCAAGTTGGTTAATAAGTCGAGAGGGGCACTTAAGCATTCCAATGTGTGGTAGTATCGAGTCATTGGACAACATACATAGAACTCAGTGCTTAAGGACGGTTCCAGTGAGACAACCCACCATGTACTCCTACATGGCCTCTCACCACTACCTTTACCAAATCGTGTTCACACACTTCACTCTCAGCATCAGAACATAGAACACTGCACTCCAATTCATTCCCAATGAACCAGACCTGACACAACTCTAAGCAATAGCAGGCATAGCATGGTAGGAACACATCAGTGGCTTCAATCAACTCCTACACATGCTAGTGGGTTTCAACTATTTACTGTGGCAATGACAGGTCATGCAGAGGAATGGGTTCAACTACCGCAGCACAAAGTAGCAGATGAATCGTTGTTGTCCTAATGCAATAACTGAGAGCAGGAGCGAGAGAGTAGGGTTTTATCGAAATGAACAAGGGGGTTTGCTTGCCTGGTAGATCAGCAAGGAAGGCACTGCTTCATAGACAGGCACTCTGGAACAGACTCCGGAGCAGGACCTATCGAGAAGGAACAGTGTCGGCAATCAAAACACAATCATATGCAACAATATGATGCATGAACATGGCATGTAGATGTGATGCTGTTTGAGCTAATGCAACTAGTAATCATTTGGTTTGAAGTCCATTTGAACCA
>NW_025245783.1:0-2588 GCF_018294505.1 Triticum aestivum
AGGTATAAGGAGTAAAAAGAGCCTTACGTTCCATCCCACAATCAATTCCCCTACATATAACTAAGAATTTCTAGACTCAACTTCGACCAGTTTGGCTTGGTAATCCTACAGGCAGTCAAGCTCTGATACCAACGCTGTCAGGACCCCGACTCAATGCCACATCGATCTAGCATGTAACACCTCATATCACTTTGCGGCCTCACGCACGGTATTCCCACGGGTGTCGCCTTACCTTAGCCCGGGACCGTTTGCGCCTTTTGGCACACGTATATGACAGTGTCGCTAGCATCCATATGATAAGGAGCCCGGGCTGACATGGCTAGTCGTAAACCCAAAGTGGCACAGACTTACAGGGACAGGCATCCATGACCCAGCATCGAACGTGTCGGTCATCAGCGAGTGAAACCAGGCTGTAGCACTGGGCTAGCAGGACTCCGGTGAACCGGGCTGTAGCGGGCTAACAGGACTCCGGTAATCATCGCGTGACATTTCCCCGAAGGGACAGATACAGGAACGAAGAAGGACACATGCCGGCCAGCCTAAGTGTTCCGGAGCAGTAGCAAGCTACCATGGCTCGGTGGAAACACTAGGAGACATTTCCCCGTAAGAGAGGCTACTAAAGATAAACAACTAGATGGTCAGATCCCACACATACCAAGCATTTCAATAACATACACACAATATGCTCAATATGTGCAATACAACATGGCATCACAAAATGACTCTACGACTCAAGTAGTTTATTCAATAGGCTCCGAGGAGCGAGATATTACAAACATGGGTCTCATGACCCAACACTCAGAGCATACAAGTCCAAACACAAGCGGAAGCTATCATGTCTGAGTACAGACAACTATAAATGAAAAAGGCTGAGAAGCCTGACTATCTATCAGATCCTGCCGAGGGCACAAGATCGTAGCTGAGGTATCAAGCTAAACGTCGAAGTCCACGTGAAACTACTAGCGAGACCGAAGTCTCTCTGCAAAAACATAAAATAGGCAAACGTGAGTACAAATGTACCCAGCAAGACTTACATCAGAACTATCTACATATGCATCATTATCAACAAAGGGATGGTGGGGTTTAACTGCAGCAAGCCAGCTTTGACTCGGTGGCTATCCTGAACTACGACTGCGAGTAACTTTTTGAGGTGGTGCACACGAGTCCACATATTCACCATATCAATACACCACTATGGATCCGCTCCCGTCTCCCTACGAGAACGCCATCCATAGCACTCACGCTTATCTTGCGTATTTTAGAGTATCCACCTTCACTTGTCTATGAACTGATATAAGCAACCCAGAAGTCCTTTTCCGTGGACACGGCTATTCGAATAGATCATATTAACCCTGCAGGGGTGTACTTCTTCACACACGCTCTCACCACTTACCGCCGTTTACACGACATGTACTCGGCAACCTTCAAGCGGAAGCCCAACGTGGGTGTCGGCCACGGCCTGCCTAAACACTCAAGTCTCTAGTCCAGGTTTATCGCCTATTCGGGTTCCATCCATGAGGAGATCCGGCCGGAGTTTCGCTCACAGCCCCAAACAATGTGAACAGGGTTCCTGAGACACCAAACGGGCGCCCGGTATACCCGGCCACGTGCCTACCGCATCACAGCCCACCCCTACGGTCAGCGCTGCGCACGGCCTCCAGCATACTACAAACACCAGAAACTACTTGCAACTCCTGGACAGAGGACAAGGGTGATTAAGAAGCCGAGAGGGTCCATTGGTTTCGGGCCCAATGCGTGGTAGTAGCTGAATCATGGATCACAAACACAGAACTCAGTTCCTGAGGACGGCCGCAATGAGACAACCCACCATGTACTCCTACATGGCCTCTCACCGCTACCTTTACCAAATCGTGTTCACACACTTAGCTCACACACAGTAGGACATGTTCACACGCCTCTGATTCATCCCCGATGAATCAGACCTGACTCAACTCTAAGCAGTAGCAGGCATGACAAACAAACATGAATGAGTAGGCACAACAGGGCTCAAACAACTCCTACTCATGCTAGTGGGTTTCATCTAATTACTGTGGAATGACAGGTCATGCAGAGGATAAAGGGTTCAGCTACCGCAGCAAGTAACAGATGAATCGATGTTGTCCTAATGCAGTAAAAGAGAGCAGGAGCGAGAGAGTGGGATTGTATCGGAATGAACAAGGGGGTTTTGCTTGCCTGGCACTTCTGAAGATAACATTGAGTCTTCATCAGTGTCAACGATCACATCATCGGGTATCACGTCTATCGAGAGGGGACAAATACCGGCAACACAAAAAGGGAACACAATCAATGCAATGCACAATATGATGCATGATCATGACATGGCAAAATGAATGTGTTTGAGCTAATGCAACTAGCAACAGATTAAATGAAGTTGGTTTGAATACAAGATTCAAATTCAAACTCCATATGTGATTATTCAAATGCCATTTACTTCATTTGCCCTAAACAGTAGTGATAAGTTGTTCTAACATGCATGAAAATGGTACAGATGGATTCCTTGAATTTTTCTGATAATTTTTCATATATAATTTATTTAATTTGGAGTTACGGTTAATTTTCTATGATTT
>NW_025245784.1:0-679 GCF_018294505.1 Triticum aestivum
CAAAACGGACAATCTCTTTCAAAGTATCAGGATTTCATCCGGAAACTCGTCTGTTACAAAGGGATTTCATTTTTTTAAACTTATTTGAACTCCTGAGTTTTTGTGTGTTCAAAATGCACCATTCAAAGCCACATCATCATTTTTCAATCCTTTCTCACTTCATTTGTTATTTTTCATGCATTTACTAATTATTTTGAGCTATAAGACCCTAAAATTGAAAAGCATTTCAAATGAACTCTGAAAAGGTTGAAAGTTGGCATGATATCATCATTTCATCCACATAGCATGTGTAAGAAAGTTGAGAGGGTTACGGCAAAAACTGGATGCACTTCGTGTACAAAACGGACAATCCCTTTCAAAGTATCAGGATTTCATCCAGAAACTCGTCTGTTACAAAGGGATTTAATTTTTTAAAACTTATTTAAAATCCTGACTTTTTGTGTGTTCAAAATGCACCATTCAAAGCCACATCATCATTTTTCAATCCTTTCTCACTTCATTTGTTATTTTTCATGCATTTACTAATTATTTTGAGCTATAAGAATCAAAAATTGAAAAGCATTTCAAATGAACTCTGAAAAGGTTGAAAGTTGGAATGATATCATCATTTCATCCACATAGCATGTGCAAGAAAGTTGAGAGGGTTACGGCAAAAACTGGATGCACTTCGTGTACAAAA
>NW_025245784.1:790-2588 GCF_018294505.1 Triticum aestivum
GACTTTTTGTGTGTTCAAAATGCACCATTCAAAGCCACATCATCATTTTTCAATCATTTCTCACTTCATTTGTTATTTTTCATGCATTTACTAATTATTTTGAGCTATAAGACCCTAAAATTGAAAAGCATTTCAAATGAACTCTGAAAAGGTTGAAAGTTGGCATGATATCATCATTTCATCCACATAGCATGTGCAAGAAAGTTGAGAGGGTTACGGCAAAAACTGGATCCACTTCGTGTACAAAACGGACAATCTCTTTCAAAGTATCAGGATTTCATCCAGAAACTCGTCTGTTACAAAGGGATTTCATTTTTTAAAACTTATTTGAAATCCGGACTTTTTGTGTGTTCAAAATGCACCATTCAAAGCCACATCATCATTTTTCAATCCTTTCTCACTTCATTTGTTATTTGTATGCATTTACTAATTATTTTGAGCTATAAGACCCTAAAATTGAAAAGCATTTCAAATGAACTCTGAAAAGGTTGAAAGTTGGCATGATATCATCATTTCATCCACATAGCATGTGTAAGAAAGTTGAGAGGGTTACGGCAAAAACTGGATGCACTTCGTGTACAAAACGGACAATCCCTTTCAAAGTATCAGGATTTCATCCGGAACCTCGTCTGTTACAAAGGGATTTCATTTTTTTAAACTTATTTGAACTCCTGAGTTTTTGTGTGTTCAAAATGGACCATTCAAAGCCACATCATCATTTTTCAATCCTTTCTCACTTCTTTTGTTATTTTTCATGCATTTACTAATCATTTTGAGCTATAAGACCCTAAAATTGAAAAGCATTTGAAATGAACTCTGAAAAGGTTGAAAGTTGGCATGATATCATCATTTCATCCACATAGCATGTGCAAGAAAGTTGAGAGGGTTACGGCAAAAACTGGATGCACTTCGTGTACAAAACGGACAATCTCTTTCAAAGTATCAGGATTTCATCCAGAAACTCGTCTGTTACAAAGGGATTTCATTTTTTTAAACTTATTTGAAATCCGGACTTTTTGTGTGTTCAAAATGCACCATTCAAAGCCACATCATCATTTTTCAATCCTTTCTCACTTCATTTGTTATTTGTATGCATTTACTAATTATTTTGAGCTATAAGACCCTAAAATTGAAAAGCATTTCAAATGAACTCTGAAAAGGTTGAAAGTTGGCATGATATCATCATTTCATCCACATAGCATGTGCAAGAAAGTTGAGAGGGTTACGGCAAAAACTGGATGCACTTCGTGTACAAAACGGACAATCCCTTTCAAAGTATCAGGATTTCATCCGGAAACTCGTCTGTTACAAAGGGATTTCATTTTTTAAAACTTATTTGAACACCTGAGTTTTTGTGTGTTCAAAATGGACCATTCAAAGCCACATCATCATTTTTAAATCCTTTCTCACATCTTTTGTTATTTTTCATGCATTTACTAATCATTTTGAGCTATAAGACCCTAAAATTGAAAAGCATTTCAAATGAACTCTGAAAAGGTTGAAAGTTGGCATGATATCATCATTTCATCCACATAGCATGTGCAAGAAAGTTGAGAGGGTTACGGCAAAAACTGGATGCACTTCGTGTACAAAACGGACAATCCCTTTCAAAGTATCAGGATTTCATCCAGAAACTCGTCTGTTACAAAGGGATTTCATTTTTTAAAACTTATTTAAAATCCTGACTTTTTGTGTGTTCAAAATGCACCATTCAAAGCCACATCATCATTTTTCAATCCTTTCTCACTTCATTTGTTATTTTTCATGCATTTACTAATTATTTTGAGCTATAAGACCC
>NW_025245785.1:0-2588 GCF_018294505.1 Triticum aestivum
CGGGGCGGGGCGGGATGCGGGGTCTTATCGGGCAGGCTTTCCGGCCCGTACCCGCATTTTGGCGGTTATTTTGTGGGTCGGGGTGGATGCGGGGTCTGCTAAAGTTGCTCTAAGTTCCCCATGGCTCCTACTCTTACGCTTTTAATATGTAGGAAGATGCATCCTGGTACTCCTATCTCATTTCAAAATCACGTGCTGGTATGTTGAAGACTAGAAAGTCAATGTAAGTTGGTTTTTTAACTTTGCCCAAAGAAGTTGGGTTTTAATTCCTTGTAGCAGTACAAGGTAGGAGGTGTGTGTGAAATGAGAGAGCGGAGAAGTTTAATGACCTGCGCGGCAGAGGTTGGCTGTTGGCCCCATTTAATATGCCAGCGTTATTATACACATCTACAACATCGTGGCCCATTGATTTGGTCCTTGCACAATGCTCTACCGACGATTTGAAGAGCTCGATGTGCCAACCAAAACAACGTGGGTGTGTCTAAAGACGGAGGGAAAACTTCCAGAGCTGATATCATTGTAAATTTAGTTACCACTCCCTCTGTTTATGGATAAGTGTACATACAAATTTAAAGTCCATTGAAAAGATAGAAGTACTCCAACCTCATTCCTAGTAGCGCCACTTGTGGATCAAAATACCATAGATGGGAGCGGTGCAACGCACCCATGTTCCGCTATAGGATCCGGATGCGCCAAAGCCACTTGCATAATAAAGTTGATATTTTGTAACACAGAAGCGGAATACCGGTGCACCGTGCCGTACATAATACATGGTAGATTTACCCAAAAGACATGTCTTCATGTAAAGCAAATTAATCATTAAAATGCAGCTCTGGATATTGCATCATTAAAGGTGATTGAACGGTGGCCCTGCATGACCACAAGCACCGTCAGATCGGTATAGTTCACTGGTCGAGCTAACCAAATTAATGCACTGAACCACTCCACAGTCGGTCATTGTGAGAGTACATGTCGTCATTCATCCGCGCTGCACACGGTAATAAACCACACTCCACCGCTTGGTCGATCAATGGGCCCAACCCAACATCCAACCGTCTTCCAAATGTTTTAATACGGGAAAAGGCTTTCGCCCCGCTTTATAGATAAAGCAATGATCAACAACATCCAGGTACAGACGCAGACCACCACAACACACGCACACACCCAAGGCGGGATACATAGGCGCTGAGCGCAGCAACACGACCCCTAGCACTACTCGAGCACCCGGGACTCCACCAGTGAACACGCCACCACGAAGAGATGCAGCCGCATACGACGAACCCTGGGCTCCAAGACGGTGCCTTCAGGAAGGGTACGACACGGGAGCGTCGCCACCGCCTGATCCGAGGATCAAGGTTTCCCCCGGAGCCACACGACAGAGAATGAGAGCCGTGACGACGCCTTCAAGAAGGGAACGAGCTACGCCGCCGCCGGTCTATCCGAAGAAAGAGCAGGTTTTCACCCTGGCCAATACTCACTGCCATCGAACGCCGCACCCTGACAACCACTCCGCCCACACGGCCATGACCACCGGGCAGCACCAAGCGACGGGCTCTGCCCGTGAGCACCGCGCAACCACCACCAGGGCCGCCGCCCCGGAATCCAAGACCTAGGAACCACCACAACCGACACCCGCCGCTACCTCAACGGAAGAGACGATCGGATCCCGGGGCACACAAGTCCATCGATTCGTCCTACAGCACCGGGCGCGAGACTAGCTTGGTCCTGCTGCCGGGCGCGAGACGGACTCGGTCCTGCTGCCAGGCGCGAGACAAGGAGGTCCTGCCGCCGGGCGCGAGACATGGAGGTCCTGCTGCCGGGTGCGAGACAAGCACAGTCCAGCTGCCCGAGCACGGGACTAGCGATGGGTCGCAGCAGGGAGAGGGCCATCCCATCGACGAAGATTGCGCCCGGACATCGAGAAGAGGGGTCGAAGCTCTTCACAGGCCGCTCACCAACGGGCCGACACTGAAGAAGTCCGGCCGCCGCCGTGAGACGATCCTGATCACCGCCATGAGCCACCACCACGCTGTGGTAGCCCACATCCCCGCCGAGCACAGCCCGCGGCACCTGCCATCGCCAGATCGTCCGGGGGCCGGCAGGTCCACCACCACCAGGGAGCGCTGCAGCAGGGGAAACCACCGGAGCAGGCCACCACCTGGGGGGAGCCAGGGCCCCGCTACCACAAGGGCCCAGAGCACCTCAGCTGCAGCCGCGGCGGATCTGGGCCGAGCCCACACGCCGCCGCCGCCGGGATCGGGGCAAGCCCCCAGCCTGACCCAGCCACCCGCGCCGCTGCCAGTAAGCCACGCCCCCGTCACGGGCCGCCATTGCTGCGCCGCCGCGCCCTAGGCCAGCGTCGCGCCGCCGCACAACACGGATGGCCCGCGCCATCCAGCGCCGCGCGGTGGAGGAAGAGGCCCCGCCGCCACCCGATCTGGTCGGGCTTTGCCCGCCAGCACGCTGGGGCGGCGGCGAGGGGAGGGAGAAACGAGGAGGGGGCCGCGCCGCCGCGCAGAGCTCAACACCACTACTACTGCAAACTCGATAGGGATGGCTCGCGATGCAGCTACTCAACTCGTGCTGGT
>NW_025245786.1:0-2588 GCF_018294505.1 Triticum aestivum
CTTAGCGCTACGTATCGTCATGTCATGCTTAGTGTTACCTCTGTTTACTATGTATTTACTGTTTCTTCCCCCTCTTCTCTCCGGTAGACCCCGAGGCCGCTGATGCCCCGGTGATCGACTACGTCGTCGACAACGACCCCTCCTTGCCAGATCAACCAGGCAAGCCCCCCCTTTGATCATCCCGATATCGCCCATTCCATTCTCTCATGCTTGCATTAGATTTTGCTATTGTTATTGTTTGCTCCTATTCTGATGCATAGCCTGCTTTTGTACCTGTTATTGCACCTTACCTGCTTATCCTAAACTGCTTAGTATAGGCTGGTTAGTGATCCATCAGTGACCCCCGCCTTGTCCATGTTGCCCCTGCTTCATCATTGAAGACCCGATCAACGGGATTGAAGACCAGGACCCGACACCTCACGTCACATCACGCCCCTTCGTTGCTCGACTCTGCAGTGTTACTATTGAGTGCCGAGGGTGAGACCTCTACAGCACTTCTGATGTTAACCTGTAGTGTAGCTATTCGATCGTGGTCATCGAGGGTGATTTCCTCTTTAACCACTTCCGATACGACTCTGTCGTGCAACCCCTCAAGTGTGAACCTCGAGGGTGATTCCTCTACGTTCACCTTGATGATTACATTGAGTGGAACCCACCGAGGGTGATTCCTTGGGTTTTCCTCTTGATGTTTGGACACACGGATACTTGGACTTTACAACTGTTACTTGGAAAGAGATGTGGAGACGGGTTGACCTAGAAGGTGCCCGTGAGATAATTACGAGGCGTGGCCGGGCATTCTTAGCCCTTGCCGCAAGTCCTCGAGACGGGGCAACGGGGTCACCTCTTTTGTGAGGCTCTGCTTGTTACCGCGCGTTCCTAATCCACTACGATTTGGATATTTGATCCGAGGGGCCTCTGGCCTGATAGCACTAACCATAACGTGGGCATAGTATGGGCGTTCTGCGTCGTATACATCAGCCAAAGCTTAATAGACGTCAGCGACTGAGTGGCGCGCGCCGGGTTGGATTGCGCAAGCGCCTGCCTTGTTGAAGGAGGTAGCTAGGTCTGCTCACCGGCCGCGTACGCAATGTGCAGGAGTTTCCGGGGAGATGGCCCATGACCCCTGGGGGCATAGGTTTAGTCCGGCGTGCTGACCTCTCTGTTAAGTCTAGGTCGGGTTGCGGTGTATTGTTTGGCCGAGGCCGGGCATGACCCTGGAAAGTGTGTCCGGCCGGAGTCAATCGAGCGTGGTGGGTAAGTTGGTGCACCCCTGCAGGGAAGAAAACATCTATCAATAGCCTGTCCTACGGTAACGGACACTTGGAGTTGTATCCCGATCGATACAACTAGAACTGGATACTTGTGATGAGAACTGGATGGTGATGAGGATTTGATTGTGATGATAACTGGATAGTATGGCTTTGGGATTGCTTTCTCGCAGGGAGTCGAGAAAGGATCTCTGGCCGAGGTTGATAACACTACTACCGCTTTACTTTATGCTACTCTACTCTCTCTTGTTTGCTGCAAGATGGTGGTTTCCAGAAGATGCTAGTCTTCGATAGGACTAGACCTTCTCTCTATTCTGGCATTTCTGCAGCCCAGTCCACATATACAGGCTTCCTTTGATAATGTTGCATATGTAGTGTAGATCCTTGCTTGCGAGTACTTTGGATGAGTACTCACGGTTGCTTTGCTCCCCCTTTTCCCCCTTCTTTCTTCTTTCTGGTTGTTGCAACCAGATGGTGGAGTCCAGGAGCCAGATGCCACCTTTGACGACTGCTGCTACCCCGAGGGTGCCTACTACCACGTGACGGTGGACTGGAGGGCCAAGGGAGCCGTCACTCCTGTCAAGGATCAAGGCCAGTGTGGTAAGTAAAAAAACATTGTGATGCACGGCATATATGTGTTAATATTTTGTTGGATAACACTATAACAACAAAATTATTTCTAGGCTGCTGTTGGGCATTTTCTGCTGTTGCCGCGACAGAGGGCATTGTAAAACTGAAAACCGGGAAGTTGATCTCACTGTCGGAGCAAGAGTTGGTTGACTGTGATGTTCATGGTCAAGATCAAGGCTGCGAGGGAGGACTCATGGATGATGCCTTCAAATTCATTATCAAGAATGGAGGCCTTACTATGGAGTCAAGCTACCCATATACTGCAGCTGACGGCAAGTGCAAGGCTGGATCCAACAGTGCCGCAACCATCACCGGCTTTGAGGATGTGCCTGCCAATAACGAGGGTGCCCTTATGAAGGCGGTGGCAAACCAACCAGTGTCTGTAGCTGTGGACGGAGGAGACATGACGTTCCAATTCTACTCTGGTGGGGTGATGACTGGGTCCTGCGGCACTGACTTGGACCATGGAATTGCAGCCATTGGATATGGAAAGACTAGTGATGGCACGAGCTATTGGTTGATGAAGAATTCATGGGGCACAACTTGGGGCGAAGATGGGTACTTGAGAATGGAGAAAGACATTGCAGACAAGAAGGGCATGTGTGGTCTTGCCATGGAGCCTTCTTACCCAACAAAATAGGAAGATAGCCAAATGCGACCTAATCATGCATATGCACAGTTCTCAAACAA
>NW_025245787.1:0-2587 GCF_018294505.1 Triticum aestivum
GCGTCAATCAAGTTCTCGAAGACATGCTTCGAGCTTGCGTTATTTCCTTCGGCAAGAAATGGGAGGAATCTCTCCCGTATGCTGAGTTCTCTTATAATAATAGCTATCAAGCTAGTCTGAAGATGGCCCCCTTCGAAGTGTTATATGGACGAAAGTGCCGAACCCCCCTGAACTGGTCAGAAACTGGGGAACGTCCACTCATCGGACCGGATATTATCCAAGATGCCGAAGAACAAGTCCGCATTATTCGCGAGAATCTCAAGACTGCTCAGTCACGTCAGAAGAGTCAGTATGACCGTCATCATAAAGACATGGTCTATCAACCTGGCGAAAAGGCTTATCTTCGAGTCACACCTATGAAGGGTGCTCACCGCTTCGGGATCAAGGGCAAACTAGCTCCTCGCTATATTGGCCCATTCACTATTCTCGAAAGGCGTGGAAAAGTGGCATACCAACCGGAGCTACCGCCGAACCTTTCTCAGGTTCACGATGTGTTCCATGTGTCACAGCTCCGCCATTGCTTCAAGGATCCAATCCGAGCTGTGGATCATGAAGTGCTCGAATTACAGCAAGACCTCTCCTATAAGGAGCATCCGGTCCGCATTCTCGACCAAGCTGAACGCCGCACACGTCAGAAGGCGATCAAGTTTCTCAAAGTCCAGTGGTCGCACCATTCTGAAGATGAGGCCACTTGGGAACGAGAGGATCGTCTGCGCGAAGAATACCCCGCACTGTTTCCTTCTACCTCCTAAATCTCGGGACGAGATTTCTTGTAGTGGAGGAGATTTGTAACACCCTGAGAATCATGCTACAGTAACCCCCTGTGATTAAGCTAATCATGTTGCTAAACAGGGCTTGATCACATTTGAATCACCTTCCTTTCAAACTCCTAGCTCAAACTTCAAATATAATTAAAGTGAAAAAAAAAAGTTTTCAAAGATTCAAACAAAAATGTTCAGTGGGTGCTAAATAATACACTGGTAACTATGGTGGAGAAAACACATTTTTATAAAATGTCTAAATACTTTTAAATGAAATAAAACAGTAAAGGGAATAAGCAAATAAAGAGAAAACAGAAAACAGAACCCAGGCAGAGAAAAAGAAAAAAAAGGGGAAAAAGGCCCGCTTCCCCCCCGGCCCAAACTGGGCCGCAGCCGCGCCCCCGGCCCAGCCCACCTCCTCCCTCGCCCCTTCCCTGTTCCCCCGACCGGGTCGGAACAGGGGCGCGCTGCCGCCCGACCCCCTCGCCGGCACCGACGCCGGAGGGGATAAGGTCGCCAGCTCCCCCGCCTCCTCGGGCCTCCCTCCCACTCACCCCGCTCTCCCTCTCGGCCCCCGCGCCTCCCTCTTCCCTCCCCCGGATCCGCGCCGCTCTCCTCTGCCCCACGCCCGACGCGCTCGCCGCCGTTCCCGTCGTTCACGCGGCCACCGTGCCCCACTCGCCACCTCGCCGTGTCGTACGACGTCGCCGCCCTCGACTACACCCCCTCCGCCTCTCCGTCGAAGCTCGGAGCCACTACAACGACCTCTCCGAGCTCGCCTTCATCTTCGGACGCCGGCGACCCCCTTCCTCCCCGGCGACGACCTGCTGCTACTAAGCCACCCACGGGCCTTTCTTGCGCCGCGCGGTGAGCTCCTCTACCTCCTCCCCCTCTCCGTTAGCTCGCTCGCGCTCCGTAGCTGCTTCCCCGCGCGCGCCCGAACGCCACGCCGCGGAGCTCGCCGCCGGCGTGTCTCCGGTGATCAAATGGTCACGGGCGTTGGCCCGCTAGCCCGACCGCACCGAGCCGCACCCGCCTAGGTAGTTAGTTCGGCCGTTCGCGCGCTCTAGCGTAGCTTCCGTCGGGCACCCGTAGCACCTCGCCGCCGGCGAGTTCATAGCGCTCGTCTCCGGCCGTTCCAGCCCCTCCGACCACCGCCGTTGGACGCGCGACGTCGAGCCGCGTCGAACGCGCCAAGCCCCGCCCCCGCAAACCCACTGTGGGCGAAACCCGAAGCACACCCGCGCATCGCCGCCGCGTTGGAGCTCGCCGGAGCCCCTCTCCGGTGCCCTGCCGACGTGGCCGGCCGGGCCCCCCTGGCTCACCGCCAGTGGCCCCCACGGGCCCCAGTTGACTGGGTTGACCCAGTCAACTGCTGACTGGGCAAGCCCAGTCACTGACATGCGGGCCCCGCCGCAAAAATTAAAAAAGAAAATGTTTTATAAATAAAAATAATTAGTTTAATTAATCTCTCACTGACAGGTGGGCCCAGTAGTTAATTAACTAAAAACTAATTAGTTTAATCCTCTGTTAACCCACTGTCTATGACAGGTGGGTCCCCCTTGTCAGTTTGACCAGTCAACCCGGACTGTTGACCGCTGACGTCACTCACACGTCATGCTGACGTCATATCCCTTTTTCTGTTAATTAAATAATTCCAGAAATTCAAATAAACTTTGAAAATTCATATCTTTTAAACCGTAACTCGGATGAAAATGTTTTCTATATGAAAGTTGCTCAGCACGACGAGACGAATCCGAATACGCAGTCCGTTCGTCCACCACACCTCCCTAACCTATCGAACTCGCAACTTTCCCCCTCCGGTC
>NW_025245788.1:0-2587 GCF_018294505.1 Triticum aestivum
CGAAGCACGGCTCCGTGGCTGCAAACGGTGGCGCGGGCAGCGAGCAACGCACCGGCCAACGGCGGGATGGTCCCATGGACGTGCGTACGTGCATGCGTGTGCACAGACGGACGTGAGTGTAGCCTACGGGACGTCGGCTTGGCGCTGCAAGGCTTGATGGCGTCGGCACCGTTGCCTCCAGCTCGTCCGGAATGGCGTCGACGGCCGAGCCGAGCCCGTCCCGCACGCTCATCTCGTCTGACGTACGAGTCCGCCTGCAGCACGCTGTAAAGCTTGGTGAGAAGAATCCCACAGGCATCGATGGTCATGTCGCTGACCACGGTCTCCACCGGGTCGGGCTTGTCCAGGTGTAGCACGCTGTTGGGCAGTTCGTCAGCGCCGCCGGCCGCTGCACATGATTGGGCAGTGAACTTGTGAAGAGATGCATTTGACAGGTGGGCCTACGTAGTAAGTCGCCGTAGAAACTAATCCTGGCTTGGATCGTGCCTTTACTATTACACCAAAGAATTTTTTTAGTCATGGAGGGTCGGGATTGACTGGGATTCGTAAATACAGGGTATCAAATTCAGGGATTCAGAGGTGAGGGTCCATTTACGTCAGCCTCTACAATCTCAGGATTTATTTCAGACTTCACTCATTTCGTTGCTTGTAGTACACCCATTTAAAATTCTCATAAATGAAAATGGATGAGAAATCGACCCCGTGGTGAATTCGAGTGTGAAAACCCGACAAGCGCACCAAACCATGAACGACTTACAGATATCTTTCTCCTTTTCCCTTTCCCTCCCAATGGACGGCGACGGTGGGTGGTGGAGGGGCTAGACAGCCTTTGCATGCATATGCGAGACGGAGGCAACTTGATTCGGAACGGCTTCGTGAACAAGTGTGATGGCGGCGGCGGAGTTGTACTCAACCGATGTGGACAAAGTGTCAACCATGTCTGCCGTTAAGCTGTGAGCACTCCCTTGCTCTCCACTACGTGACCTCGGATCTTTAAGACACCCAAACCAAGTGGACTGTAACTTCAAACCCAACAACATGAAATGTCCGTGCAACCAAGAAAAAAAACCTACCTAGCTAAAGGATAACATGAAGCAGGAGAGAGAGAGAGACTCCCACGCCACCCGCCGGCCTAGTGCCGCTGCCGCCTATCCAGCGGGCCTACATGCAACATTGCAAATCCACGTCTCACAATTTCTGCCAAAGGGAAGATGAACAGACAAAAAACAAATCATCTCAACGCCGGCCGCCGGGCCACGTGTGTGAGCATGACCGTGGTGAGCGTCTCTTGCCATTCTGTAAGCATAAGATAACTCAGCAATCGAAAGTAGAGAAATAATGGCATGAGTATATATGTACAAGTGCATACGTTATGCACCAGTGCTGCGCATCGAGATCTAGCTAGCTAGGAGACGTACGTGTGCATGCATTGCATGTGATGTAAGTACGTCTAGGCCTCTAGCTAGGTAGTGCATGCGCACGCATCGACCCATCGACATGCCATTTCTTTTGCTGATTAATTGTACTCGATCATCAAACCTCGAACCCCATTTTAAAATCAAAATCCCTTTTGAGTTTGAGAGTGAAAACCCCAAAAGCGGACCAAACTATGTAGTAGTATGACTTACGAATAGAGCGGCGAGCGCCTATGAGAATCAGACCCAGATTTTTAATTTGGATTCACAAGTTGATGGAGCTGCTGCATTCCCCGTCTTCACCACGGATGCAAGGCCGGTTCGATGGGCTGGAACGTCAACACCAGCTGCATGTTGATGCCTTTCCGCATGCTACGTACACAAATGGGGGTTCAACATTTTTTATTTTAAATGAAATCATTCATGCACAGATCGCGTTTCATTGAGGCGTAGATGGCACCAGCATGACACACGGGGAAGGTCAACGGGTTGGTTTTGGCATGTTTGATTTGCATTTGCATGTGCGTGAAACCATGTTGTCGTGGTTCCAGGAGACACGAACACACAAGTCTTTTGACACAAGTTGTAGGTATTGTGAAAGATTAAGTAAACGACAGGGAACCCTAATCGTGAATAGTTGTTTCTTATTCATTCATGTGGGTATTTATAACCCTCCAAACGGTGTCCCAACAGGTGGGCCACAACTGTCATAAAATTTAAGCACACCGCCATTTGGATTTTTTGAAACAACAAAGCACAAAATCGGTAGGTATCACCGACAAACAATTTTTTAGTAGTCTTTTAAAACTCTAACATGAAAAGTGATAGCTTTATGTTATTCACTCGAATGCATGAGTACATGGGTGCATGCTCGTGAGGAGCCATCATCAAAGTGACCCACGTCCATTCCTCCTTCGCTCTACATTGTTCCTTCTTTCCTTCCTTCCTTCCTTCCTCATGACGCGTCCACGCGAGCGACGTACGCGCAGGACCTCAATCGCTGGAGGCTCCCACGTCAGACGGAGTCCGCTCGCGCCCATCCAAACCCCAGCATGAGTGCGTGCACGACGATAGAAGCCATGTCTCGTCGCCGAGCTCCAAGGCCTCCTCCATCGACCTCGTCTGCTTCCTCGCCGCTTCAGTGCCGCCGTCGCCACGCCACGGGATCGTCG
>NW_025245789.1:0-2587 GCF_018294505.1 Triticum aestivum
GAGTACCGGAGTCCTGTTAGCCCGCTACAGCCCGGTTTACCGGAGTCCTGCTAGCCCAGTGCTACAGCCCGGACCCACTTGCTGATGACCGACACGTTCGAAGCTGGGTCATGGATGCCTGTCCCTGTAAGTCTGTGCCACTTTGGGTTTACGACTAGTCATGTCAGCCCGGGCTCTTTATCATATGGATGCTAGCGACACTATCATATACGTGAGCCAAAAGGCGCAAACGGTCCCGGGAAAAGGTAAGACGACACCCGTGGGGATACCGTGCGTGAGGCCGCAAAGTGATATGAGGTGTTACCAGCTAGATCGATGTGGCATCGAGTCGGGGTCCTGACAGCGTTGGCATCAGAGCCGGACTGCCTGTAGGTTCTCCAAGCCAAACTGGTCGATGTTGAGTCTAGAAATTCTTTAGTTATATGTAGGGGAATTGTTTGTGGGATGGAACGTAAGGCTCTTTTTACTCCTTATACCTTACGACTTTCTGATCTGAGTCAGTCCATTCTTCCACCGGGGGTTAAGGAATTAGGATCTATTCTCTCTATCAGGATCACGTGTTACTAATCAGTAGTACCTTATAAGTTGATGGTTATCAGCCTAGTTCAGTTCTACTACCACATTATGTTGTTAGAATGGATTCAGAACTTGATATGATGATGTTGAGTGTGTACGAAATCCTTTGTCAAATGTCTCAATATCCTTTTTGAGCATTTACAGCTGTTATGCTGCCGAAATTTTGCTAGAAATTCTAATGCCTTTGCATTATAATTGTGCTTTCAGATGGCCACTCGCGACCTCAATCAAGTGGTTCGCCTGACCCGATGCCTAGATGTACCCGGCCATACTGCCAAGTTGGTTAGGGTAATGACGGAGGCTGGATACCGCTGGTATCCTGAGTACACGGTCGAAGAGCAATTCCGAGACTTCAACCAAAGCCAGTATCTCTGCACTGTCAGGATATTTCCATCTTATCCTGGATCCACTGAGCCTCTTCACTGCTCCTATGGACTCGGGGTTACTATCGAGATGGCTGTGCAGGATGCCGCCTACTCTATGATGACCATTATGCGAGTCAGATCTGGGTTATTTCGGGACTCTGATTTCCGGTATATGCCAGGATCACTTCCGGGAGCACAAGGGTATCTCCAGGCTATCTACGCTGACTCCACTCAGGAGGATTCACGGACTCGCACCACTGCTGAAATGCTCGAGGATAAGGACCGTGAAAATCGGGCCTTAAGGTTAGAGCTCTTCAATACCCGTGCCGACCACTGGGCCACTTTGACTCGGTTCGCACCGGCGGTGCAAGCTGGATTTTCAGATATGCGCGATCTCTATCCTGTGAGATCTGCTCTGCCAGACGTGATGGTTTGGCGTGATGTAGGAGGCATCACCCCACCTCGCGGTCCCCGCAGGCCACCGTTTGTTGGTCCAAGGCCTCATCCTAGCCCCTATGGTCCACAAGCTCCGCGAGATCGTCTGTTTCCGGATGAACATGTTGAGCTTCCAGGCTATGGAGGTGACTTCTACGAGGACTACTACGGATCGGTCTGAGTTAGTAGTAGTATCACTGGTTCGCACTAGCTATGTCGTCTATCGTCCTGCGTGTCTCGTGGGATATGACCTAGTTTGTACTCTTTCCGGAGGTGTAGAAAAATAATGTATAGGAGCTTGAGATGCCTCCGATGAGATGTAATCCTCTTTTCACCTTGTTAGTACTTTGCTTGGTCTTGTACTAAACCTGTATGGTGTGTATGACGATGGAATAAAGAAGCAGTTTTCTGTATCTACCATGTCATACGGATGATCATCTTGCATTTCGAGTTATTCCTTACATTCTATATCCTATGTCGGAATTTTATCATTCTGACTAAATCATTGTCTTGTTTACCTAGGATGGTCAACACACGCGCTAATCCTGCTTCCCAAGAGCAGGCCGAAGGCAGTGAAGCCAGGAATGAAAATCTGCCTCATCCTCCTTCACTAGCCGAGGTTATGATGGAAGCTGAAAGGAACAAGCGGGAGACAAACCGTTTGTTGGAGCGTATAGAACAGAATACAGCACACCATCAGAGGACTAACGTGGTGTCACTCAGTGACTTTATCAAATTGCATCCACCCACGTTCCACCACTCCGTCGAGCCTCTCGACGCTGATGACTGGCTTCGCAGTATCTCTCACAAACTGCGTTCCGCGCTGGTAGCGGAGGCTGACAAGGTCACCTTTGCTGCATATCATCTTGAAGGCCCCGCCAGTCTATGGTGGGAGAATTATGGAGCTATGCGCCCCGCAGGCCATGTCACAACTTGGGCTGAATTCAGCGACGCTTTCCGTGAGCATCACATTCCGGAGGGTCTCATGGACCGTAAGCGTGAAGAATTTTGCAATTTCACCCAAGGCCGACTTTCTGTGGATGTCTATAGCAGGGAGTTTGGTAATCTTGCACGATATGCAACCGAGGAAGTTTCTACTGACGCCAAGAAGCAAGCAAGGTTCCGCAAGGGCCTTAGTCCTGAGCTTCGCCGCGACCTCCGTCTGCATGAGTGCACATCCTTTTCGAAACTTGTCAACAAAGCCATCAGTG
>NW_025245790.1:0-2587 GCF_018294505.1 Triticum aestivum
TTGAAAGTTGATGACGTGGATTTGAATTATGCATATGAACGCAAAAAAGTCCGGACTTGTAATAAGTTATTAAAATATTGAATAGCCGGTGTAACAGATTAGTTTTCGTCCGAAACCCTGATACTTCGTAAGAGATTGTCCAGTTTAATTGTACATGAAGTGCAGCAAGTTTTTGTCGTAACCCTCTCTACTTTTTTGCACATGCTATGTAGGTGAAACGATGATACCTTGCCAAATTTCAAATTTTTCAGAGTTCATTTTGTAGTGCTTTTCAAGTTCACGATGATTTAGCTCTCAAAACGCGCTACTGCTACAGAGAAATACATCAAAAAATACATTAATCATCAATGATCTTTTTGTGTATAATCTAAATTGTCAATATGAGTCCTCACCGGTTTAGAAACCGGAGAAGACTCATATTATGGCCACAAATTCTACACAGAGTCCAATGAAGACCAAGTGGTTGTGATAGTTTGAGAAGTAATATATTTAAGATGGTAAAAACTATGTTAGTGAAGCGAGGTGGGACTAAAAAACCGCTGTCAACTAGGAACCTCTAGTACCGGTTTGTGGCACAAACCAGTACTAAAGGTGCTGGTGGGCCCCCTGACCACAGCCTACAACAGCCACTTTAGTACCGGTTCGTGACGCGAACCGGTACTAAAGGGTCGCCACGAACCGGTACTAATGATCTCCGCCCCCCTAGCCATTGGGACTGGCACTAATGATCACATTAGTGCCGATTTTGTTACAAACCGGGACTAATATGCTTCACATTAGGCCATTTTTCTACTAGTGAGTCTTACTGTTGTATGACTTTGTAAAGTCTTGTGAGAATAATTAATAAAATCGCCCAGATGCAGAGGCCGGGGGTCATCCTCCTTTTCTAAAAAAACTTAAGCTTGTTCATCATAGACTCTTTCATTACCCCGTGAATCTTTCATTACCTGAAAAACTTTACATTCAAGTGCACAAAAGTGGAAAGATCGTTACAGGTTCACTGGGTCCGTAGCAGTAGACATATCCAGCGACGCTTAGAGATTGAAGGACACGACTACATCGAGGCCGCAAAACTTTGCACCCAATCTAGGAGAATTGTCTTGCATATAGACCTGGAGCAGCGCTATGACCACAGGAGGGCAGCACGAGAGTTGCGAGCGTCCACAGATGAACTTGAAACAATGACTTAATCTGCTCACCTAATGATGATGCTTTCCAGGGTTACTAGACCATAATGCCACGCATTGCGGCGCCCATCAACTTTTTCAGTCAAATGATACAAAATTTCAATAAACATATGAAACATGGGAGATAACATAATACAGGGGATGAAAAAAATATGCGTTTGGACTTTAGACCCAACTATTCATAGCGAAATAAAAGGCACTGTAATACCACACAAAAAGCTTATATAAGATTAAAAGGCAAATTGGCTCGTAGGCTAGTTTAATAACAAAACCTCTTAACTATTATTTGTTGGGAATTTCAACATTCAATCTTCACATATAGTAATACCTTACTTACCTGTCTAACATGGCCAGGGTCACTATGACAAAAGCAACAACCACCGCCTTGTAAGTGACCTGCAAAGAGTAGTAACACCCCGTTAGTATATATGGCATCAACTGTAGTTACTATTAACTTGGTAAAAAGGACACCTTATAGAGAAAACTGCTTATAATCGCCTAAATAAGATCATTGGTTCGTGTTTGCGTGGTACCTCTGACTCCATAGACATTTATCAACAACCAAGGAGCCAACACTTCAATCAAGGACAACTTTATCATGCGATCCTAACCTGCAGATTTATATAGTACATTGTAAATAACTAATATGCATGTAACGGCTTTAGTCATATACATGGAACCCAGAATTTACCTTCTATGTCGTTTCAACTGGTTGAAACGGGGGAAACAAATTTAGGGAAGAAAGACTAATGAAAATGTGGCTAACTCCTGTTAACTAAAGAAAAATTGTGAAGTTGATAATTGCCTGAAATGACATATCACATATGTGTAACAACCAGAACCACCTTATAATTTAACAAAAACAAACATGATGTGATCAACAATAAGCCTGCCAGTCCCCACATCAACTTATGAACATGCACAAACGTTTCTGTCAGTCCCCAAACCTAGCACAATCAAAATAGTAGTGTACTGTGGGGATGGTAATGGTTCGGAGGGTGTCCAAGGAGATGTCGATGAGGTCAGCAACTCAGCATACCTGTGGAGGTGCTAGCGGAGATCCATGGCGACATGCTCGCAGTTGTCTGGACGGCTGGGAGTTAGCTAGCTTGGTCGTTCCTCTCTGTAACGAATATAGGAACAAAAATTAACAGGAAAGCTGCACAAGTTCAGCAGCGCAAAAACCACTCTGTCTCTCTCAGTTCTTCTCTGAAACCCATTAGAGTTCTTGCTCCTGTAGCGATTCCAGCAACTACACAAACGAGGAGTCCATGAAAGTTGGCAAATATGAATCGGTGAAGGAGGTGGTGCCGTGGACGGCGGGGAGATGCCACTTGCTAGAAGAGGCAACACAGACAGTGATGCGTATGTTCACGGACATAATAGGTATCACCCTCGAT
>NW_025245791.1:0-2587 GCF_018294505.1 Triticum aestivum
GCCCAGGCTCTCTCTAGGACGTTAGCTGGGAGTAATAGGATCACCTGCTTGATCCACTGGCCATTAGAACCTCATTAGGCTTTTCAGGCATGGTTTAGTTTTTCCCGTGTGCGCCATCTCGGCACTTGGGCTAAGCCCTGGTTGTAGCTGTATCTGACTGCTCTGCTCTTGTATTTCTACCCCTACCATTTCAATGAGAAGCTGCTGCACAGCCTTTTCATCAAAAAAAATGCAGGTTTGGATTGTCCAAGGCATAGCCCCACCTCATGCCTTAACGCTTAATAGTTGGGGCACGGGTAGGGTGCGTCGCCTCTTCTTTACTGCCTTAAAAACCATGGTCAATTGGGTGTGTGCATTGTTTAATAAGTTTCCTGATCTTACATTTGGTGATACAACAAAACAGAGGGAATCAGGGATATTCGGGAATAGTCGTCCACAATAGATGGGTGTTCCAATTCAAGTCACTGCTAATGTAGCGAGAACAATTTGAAGAATACACACTAATAAAGTAGTATACTAAATCTTCATAACTTTCCGAAGGAAAGTCTTTTGGCATTCAATAACCTAGAGAAGAGTCCATATACAACAGCAACCAAGCATAATATTTTCTGAAAAATCAAGTACAAGTTCTGAAATATTAATAACTTAAGTTTACAAAATCAAATTTATATCAGGTGCAACTAATATAAATGAACTGTTGAAAGCCATGATGAACACCAACACAGACCTTGTTGATGATAATAGAGGTATCAGCAGTACAATCAATGGATTCACAAGACATCAGTGCAGTGTCAAAAATTAAGTTGAAATATTATTAGTATACCATTTGAAAACAATCGTACCTCCCCATTCATGCGAATCAGCACGTCACCAGGTTTCAGATGTTTGTCTGGAGGTCCATCTGGCACCTGCAATAACAGAATTACCCAGTTTCCGTATGAGATAGAAAGGTACTACCTCTGTAAAGAAATATAAGAGCGTTTAATTCGCTACTTTAGTGATCTAAACACTCCTATATTTCTTTATGGAGGGAGTACAATGGAAGAAGCAACAAGCTTAGCATAAAATAAAACATGTTTAGAAATAACAAAACTAAGAAGCAAACATTACCAAAGAATCAACAACCAGCATTCCAGTCTCCCCTGCTGGAGAAACAAGTCATACCGCCTGTCCTAGCAGAAATTTCAAGGTGCAATTAATCATGTAGCACACAGAGCCGTGAAAAGACAAGTGTACATCTTTCTCCAAACTAGAAAAAGGAGCACAGGAGGATCATACCTGCTCGGTTTCATTCCTGCGTCCAAGACGTCGAGTTTCTTCGAAACCTTTGTGTTGAAAAGTCACCTTTGAAAAGGACAGAATAAAAAATGGATCATGGATGATCTGAGTTCCCGAATAATAGATAAAACAATTACTCCCCCATCCAAAAATGTAGGTTTCCATGGGATGAGTGCCATTAAACTTCAGTAATTAGCTCTCCAAAATAGAAAACTAAAACGGTAGCATCTAATAGAACAAAAGGATCATCAGACAGAATGCACACCTGAAGTGTACCGCGAGGAATATAAGCAGATTCTGGCTTGCTACCAAATGTGTCCCAACAGCCACGTATCAGATTGAGTGAGGGCCCCAAACAATTAATGGATTAAGTAGCAGATGATGATCTGGTTTCTATGATCCCAGAACTTCCTGTGAGCATGAGGAAGTACTATATTAGTGGTGATACATAAACAACTTACACCGTCTAATGGAAGGTAGAAGGCCGAAGCACTGGAACTGCTGCTTCCTGCATTCAGTGCAACAGCTCTTCCTTGGCAATCAACAACAGGGGAACCACTAGAGCCACCTTTAGTACCAGATGCAACCTAAAGAAAAAAAAATTAACTTATGAGCACTGGCAGCGGAGCAAATCACCAAGCATTATTTTAGATGCATTGGCATCAACAATTGGAACAAAAAATACAGAATATTGGATAGCTGAAAAGAATTACCTATATGTAGAATGTATTGAAATCGTTGTAGCCATCCCTTTTAGAGAAGTAAAACAAGGTTAGGACTTCGAATTTATGCAGAAATACATAATGATCCATGGATTGAATATGCAAGCTTTGGTCATGTAAAGCAAGGCATACTTTTGGTAGTTTGGTGCTTCTCTATTAAGTCGAGCCAATGTTCCCGGCAAGATTGAAACCTATATCCAGTCAACATGAATCAACATGCAACCCATTGTATTGGATAACTCTCTAGTAAGGGATGAAATCTCCAATTTTTAGGTGTACAACATGCATGTAACTGTATGGGCTACTTCAGAGCAGAAACTAAGCAACAGATTGAAGTGATTTTAAGGGCAGAGATTTGATTTTCGGCCATCTCGGCCTGGGGCAAAATAAATCCCTTTCGGCCAAATAATTACAGCCCGGTGAATAATCCCTTTCCACCGTCTCCGAGGACACGGTCTCCATCGCCAGCTCGCCGCCAACCTCCGTGATCAATTGAAAGTATAGCGGGGTTTTTACGCCCCAAACTACGGATGTCGTGTTCTCCACAGGAACTAGGTGACGACGACTATGCTCAGCTAAAGCTAGGT
>NW_025245792.1:0-2587 GCF_018294505.1 Triticum aestivum
TTCTGTTTGGTTCTTGGTTGTCAACGGTGACTCAAGGAGTGTCGTTAATGAGGCGAATAGCTCGGAGAGGACTTGAGTCGGCGGCTTACTAGGCCATATGCGCTTGGATCAGTCGCCGAAGTGTCGGTTCCATCTACAACGGTTGCTGCCATGGAGTTAAGACTCGGTGTAGTGCCTGCCATGTCGACAGTGGTCCAACAAGGTGGCTCATGGTCGACAGGGCCAGTCCATCATCAGAGTAGCCCCCAAGCCATGTGTCATACAGTGGGAGGACTAACTTAGTATCTCCAACCAATGACTCACCATCAGAGTAGACTAGGGTGTCGCCACCAGACGTAGAGTCATCCGCGGGATCAACCCCCTGGGTGAAGCCAACAAAGACATGGTTCTGGCCAGCTTGAACCCAGACGGGTTGCGTGCGCCGAGCTGGCTCGGCGATGTCGGTGCAGATGTTCAGCTCGGGTCCTGATTCGCTGATTTTGCTGATGAAGACGTGGATCTTGCCGAAGGGGAACCGATACCCGTACAATTTAGTCGGCCTAGGGGCCCCAGCCTGGATCGTTGATGTATAGCTTGCTGCGCTGACTCTTGGTCATGCAACCGATCACATATCCCTCGTTCCCTGGGAGAGCTCCCTCCAAGAACTGAACACCATCGAGCGATTGCCCCACGGTGGGCGCTAACTATCGTGGTTTTGTCATGGCAGATGTCCTCGTGAAAGGACTTAGTTGTGAGGCCATCATATGAGGTAGTATCTTGAATCGGGTTGATCAGAATCGAGAGACAAGGGTTTACCTAGGTTCGGCCCCTCTCGGTGGAGGTAATAGCCTACTTCCCACTTGATTGATATTGATGATGATGATCTCGATTACAAGGGTGTGTCTTAGCTATCCTAGTACTCGAGAGATTGTAACTTAGTCTTTCTACCTCAGGGGCTCCCCTTTATATACAGGTCGAGGCCCTGGGCTTACAAAAGAGTCCGGGTCCAACCCGTCCCTAATATGCCTCCTACTTCCTTTACTTCCTAAGTAAGGAAACTTACTTCGGCACCATGGTAAGTACTAGCGACCTATACTTCTGGACCATGAGTAGGCCCACCTGCCGGCTCATCTCCTGGGCCTTGAGCATGTCGTATCAGCCTATCGTCAAACCGTACTTCTTAAGTCGCCACTAAATGACGACCCTAAATGGGCGGGTCATACTGCGGGGTCCCATGCACAGGATAAAATCCCGTGTGCATGGGGTGGTCAGCAGCTTGCTACTTCTTGAGCTTGCGTTGGTTTTTCCCTTGAAGAGGAAAGGGTGATGCAGCAAAGTAAAGTAAGTATTTCCCTCAGTTTGAGAACCAAGGTATCAATCTAGTAGGAGATAACGCACAAGTCACCGAATACCTGCACAAACAATCAACAAACTTGCACCCAACGCGATGAAGTGGTTGTCAATCCCTTCACGTTTACTTGCAAAAGTGAGATTTGATAGAGATAGATAAACGGTAAAGTAAATATTTTTGGTATTTTTGGTTTATAGACTGGAAAGTAAAATATGGCAAAATAGTAGATCGGAAACTAATATGATGGAAAATAGAACTTATATGATGGAAAATAGACCTGGGGGCCATAGGTTTCACTAGTGGCTTCTCTCAAGATAGCAAATAATACGGTGGATGAACAAATTACTGCCGAGCAATTGATAGAAGAGTGCATAATTATGATGATATCTAAGGCAATGATCATGAACATAGGCATCACGTCCGTGTCAAGTAGACCAAAACGATTCTGCATCACTACTATTACTCCACACATCGACCGCTATCTAGCATGCATCTAGAGTATTAAGTTCATAAAGAACGGAGTAACGCATTAAGTAAGATGACATGATGTAGAGGAATTAACTCAAGCAATATGATGAAAACCCCCATCTTTTTATCCTCAATGTCAACAATACAATATGTGCCTTGCTGCCCCTACTGTCACTGGGAAAGGACACCGCAAGATTGAACCCAAATCTAAGCACTTCTCCCATTGCAAGAAAAAACAATCTAGTAGGCCAAACTCAACCGATGATTCGAAGAAACTTGCAAAGATATCAAATCATGCATATAAGAATTCAGAGAAGACTCAAATAATATTCATAGATAATCTAATCATAAATCCACAATTTATCGGTTCTTGGCAAACACATCGCAAAAGAATATTACATGGAATAGATCTCCAAGAACATCGAGGAGAACATGGTATTGAGAATCAAAGAGAGAGAGAAGAAGCCATCTAGCTACTAGCTATAGACTCGTAGGTCTGAGGTAAACTACTCACGCTTCATCGGAGAGGCAATGGTGTTGATGTAGAAGCCCTCCGTGATCGAATCCCCCTCTAGCAGGATGCCGGAAAAGGCCCCTAGATGGTATCTCATGGGTACAGAAGGTTGCGACGGTGGAAAAGTGGTTTCGTGGATCCCCTGGATGTTTTCAGGGTATAAGAGTATATATAGGCGAAGGAACTAGGTCAAGAGACCCACGAGGGTCTCACGAGGCAGGGGGCGCGCCCTCCACCCTCGTGGTCGCGTCGTTGCGTCTCCAGCTTCATCTCCA
>NW_025245793.1:0-2587 GCF_018294505.1 Triticum aestivum
TAGAACTGGGTGTAGTCGCCGCCGACGCCATCGTCGTGGTCGTCGTCGCCTAGCATTCCGCCAGAGCCGCCGCCGTCCCTACTGCACTCCTGACAAGGGTCGCCAACGCGCGGGGGGTTGGACGTCCCGGGCGCGTCCTCCTCGTTGTTGTCGAGGACGACGACGCCGCCCTCCTCGCGTCCGCGGCGCCGGGCCTTGATCCCCGCATAGACCAGGCGCTGGCGCGCCACCTGCTGGCCGACGTAGTCCGCCTTCGCCCACCTGAGGGCAGTCTCGTCGGCGGCGGCCATCTCCGCGTGCCCCTTCCTGACGATGAGCAACCCCGGCTCGGTCTTCGGCCGGACGACGCGGAGGAAACGCGGGGAGGGGCGGCCACCCTTGTTGATGACGAGGGTGCCCAAGCGGCGTCTCCTGCGGCTCCGACTTGACGGGGCGGAGCGTCGGCGACCCGGAGGAGAGCGAACCGGAGCCCGACGATGAAGAGGTAACCGCCTCCATTCGCCACGGCGTCCAGGAGCTGCCACGGCGGTGAGAGAAGGACGTGCGCGTCGGGTACTCGAGGCGCAGCGTGGTGCCGGTCTTGATGTGGTCGAGGAAGGCCTCGAGGGTGCGGCCGGGCATGCCGCACCATTCGCGCCGCCCGTCGGCGTTGAGTCAGCCGCAGGGGATGCTGCCATTGGCGGAGGCGATCTGGTCTTCGCGGTGGTGGTCGAAGTACATCTTCCATAGCGTCTGGCTATCGGCGGCGTACCTCGGCTCGTTCCGCTGCTCCTCCGACAGCGATGAACGGATGCGCGCGATCACGGCCCGCCGTTCAGCCCCGGTGGGCATCGGGGGTATCGGGATGCCGCCGGCGCTCAACTTCCACGAGCCCGCCACCCGCATGTCTGTGGGCACTGAATAGTCGGCCTCATAGAGGTGGCGCGCCTCGTCCTCATGGAGACGGCGGGGGCCGAAGCCGTTCGCCGCCGCGGCGTCACCGGGGCACCGCTCAGCCATTGCTCGTCGGCGTGGGAAGAGGGGGGCGAGTTGCTACTGTGGTGAGACTAGGCGAGAGAGAAGGCGAGTTGTGGCGAATATGGCGTTCACCGGCGGGGAGGTCGGCTTTTATAGGCGAAGCGGGGCGGTAAAAACCTGCATGCCGGGTGACGCGTGGCGGGAACGGACGGGACGCGCATCGCGGTGCCTTCACTGCGCCGCCCATGAGGCATCAATCGAGGCTGACCGGCGCGGCAGCGTGGCAGCCTTGGCATTGATTCCCGCAGGAGCCAAGGCGCTGAGGACGACGAAGCGGCGTGGTCGCTGACTCGGCGGGCCCATTCTAGTTCGCACCAAAATCGTATTCCACGGCGCCCCAGGCACACCCCAGCGCGCTGGGTTTGGCCTGGGTCTGCCGGCGCCAGTTTCGGCCCAAACCGGCGCAAAACGTTTTTTGCGCGCCGGCGCTAAAACTGTCCTGGGGGCCTGTTGGGGGCGTGGCTGGAGATGCTCTAACCCCAATATTTAAAACTAACTGCCAAGAATTGGCCATCACTGAGGAATTTGTCAGCTCGTCAAAATAATCAATCCTGATCTGCTCTCAGCTCAAGAACTGGAGCGATGTTCTCCATAACTAGATGATCACCCGCGCGTTGCGGCGGGAACTTATAGCGCTACATAGGAGGATCATAGAGTGAAAAATAGTAAACCATTAAAAGCAATATAATATAGGTTTGTTTGAACGTTTAATGCGATTATATGAAATTCAACAAATTATTCTGTTGTGGATTATCTCCGGTTCTCCCCTACGAATTAGATTCTTTTTTTGGAAATTGGAAGGAATGCACGGCTAACATAAAAAGAAAAAGAACATATAGTCTGATGAGATTTGTCTCATAATAATTGAAGACAATATAATTTTATTGTCCGTCAGAAATGCATTGTATCAAGAAACAAAGAGACTTCATGCTAATTTGCGGGCCTTATGATGTTAATGCAGCCAAATAGAAATCAGCTTGCACTGGCTACCTTGATACATTCTCCGACATAGAATGACCTTACCTACAAAATGGCATACATCCTGATAAATCTGGGCATATGTTAAGCCAAGTCCGACACACAACACCTGGAAGCCTGAAACTGTGATTGTGGCCTGACAAAAAGACTAACGCAAATTCATGTTTGGTTATCTATAATGGAACAGACACCCTTCAATGGAAACGTACAAAATATACACACATCTAGCAGCAACTTATCCATACATTTTAGAATTATAAGTACATCTGTACATAACCTCATGCCACAAACAAATCTCTAGAGTCTTGTAACAGTTCTTTACTTAGGCGGGTGGAATTTCTCTATTCCCTACATATTCACGATTCTCCCAGTGTAGGAATCGGAGTCGCATCCTAGTTGTTCGGCACACTACACAATGTCCAGGCCTCTAGGGAACAACAGAGACGTGAACGACAGGGGCACTACTTTATTGGGATGCAGTAGACTTGCCCATGCTTGGCACGGCCTTCATCATCGCCAAACTACACTTTGCCGCTGGCGCTCTCGCCCTTTCCAGGTATCCTGATTTGGAATCAGAGCTTCCAATCAATCA
>NW_025245794.1:0-2587 GCF_018294505.1 Triticum aestivum
AAGAGCAAATAGCAACATTGTGTTAGCACTATTTGTTACTGTGACTTGGGGGAACCAAAAGTCAGGTGAAATATATCACCAAGTATGTTCGCAAGAGCAACATTTACAAGGTTGCAACGAAGAAAGAAAGAGACAATCAAGGTAGACCAAGGTCGAACATCTTTAGCACAACACCGAATTACATTTAAAGAAGAGCGAAAAATTAATTTATACTAATTTAAGACCAACATTACACAGGCCACTTTAATGTGAATCCCCAGTGTAAAATGTAGAGTCCTCTAAAACTATCTTGTTAGTTGTATCGACCTCGCCAACGGTGGATGTATCCATATATATTATTGCATTATTACCCTGACATCACCCACATTGCAGATTCCAAAAAATTAAAGCGTAGCAGCCTTATATGGTCCATCCACGCACATGCTTTTGTAGTCGGCAGCAGAAAATCTTTTCTAACTTCAGTGCTGGCAAAAGGATCCAACAACAAGGTCTGTAATGGACGTGTTTGGTCATATACAGGCTAAAAGACAATTCCCTATTGGCTGTGCGTGTATCTTATTTAATATCAATTACTCCCTTCATTCCGTAATATTGTATGTTCGAACTTTTTGAGATCTAAATTTGACCGTAAATTTAATAATCCAGACCAACTACGGCGGGAGCAAAAATTATGGCACTGAATTTGTTATATCGGTACGAATTCAGTGGTATTATTTTTGCTCTCCCACAATCGGCGTCGTTGGTTCAATGTATGGTCAAACTTAGATCTCAGGAAGTGCGGATGCACTACATTGTGGAATGGAGGGCGTAACTTTGTCGGAGGGACCAATGCATCTTTGACAATCCAATCCACGAGGTATGTCCCCCCGACATGGAACACGTGATATGGGCGCGAATCTTCTCATGTGTATATAATATGATATTTGCACTCACACATGACAACCAATCAATATGTCTGGTGTGATTCCATGTACGGCAGATCGAGATCTATGATAGCCACATCCTAGTCCCGGTTTTCAGCATAGTCCCCTCCATATGCTTTGAGAAACTGCAATGCGGATAACCAAACGGAGCTTATCAAATGTTCGTGGACATGTCTCCCATAAATGAAATGGCTAAAACATGAAATCCAGACAATGTTTAATGAAGTTCTCTATGTTACATGCAACCTAACGAAATATAGCGAGTTCCACATATAAACAACATTTAGCTAAATTTAGGTTGCGCTCTTTGACTTGGCGACGACGTCCTGGAAGAGCTCATTTGGCACCGGCGACACGCGTCGGTTTCCGCCATGGTCTTCGAGCTGTCATTTCCCCACGTCGCTGCGAGGACCCAGTCGGTTCTAGCTGCATCTCTGCGAAGGAGCCGAAGCGATGCTGACATGCCGCTTGGCCGGGGTGGTAGCTTTGTATCCCCCAAACGACGTGGAGGATGAGTCGTGTGACCCATCGCCAAGGAATTACTATTCAAGGCGGCCACACAGCTTTGGCAGGGAGGGCTGTCGCCGGATCAATAATCGTAGGACAATCCCCTCAGTACGCTTATATTCCATATTTTTATTCTTTTACTAGTCCTGTCACACACTACTCAAGTTAGGTTTGCCAATCTTCCATCGCAACAGACATTTTTCACCGTTTCCTTCTTGTCAAACCAGGTTGAGCTAAATAGACCACAATGTTCATTTGTGTCTTGCAGTGTCTTGCAGCCGGGACCTATTCATTTCACCCTTATAACCCTGTTATTTGTCTATTGCCCTGCGCCCAGCCTATTGACCCGTTAAGCTGCGAGTGTGTGCTGTCGTCCTTTCTCTCATTATGTGATTTCTATAACCTATGCATGTTATAGTAGAATCTGTGCTAATCGTCTGGCTAAACAATTTTTTTATTATTGGATTTATCATTTTCTGCGCTTTTAATTTCTTAGCAGTTTGTTGTTAGCCATTCGAACATCATCGAGAACTGCGGGTACAGCCAAATCCATAGCTGAGTTGCAAAGAAACAAGAGAAAATAGCAACATTATGTTACCATTTTCTTTTCACTGAGACCATCACGGACCAAAAGATCGCTTTGAACTTTACGATATCAACAGGTAAGTACGTGTGCAGGAGCAAAGCTTACAAGGTTGCAAAGAAGGAAGAAAGAGACAATCGAAGTGGACAGAAGGAGTTACATCCAGATAGCTGGAAATCCATAGGATAGAAGTACAACTCCAGAACCAAAGTCGGTCGGCTTCAGCAAACCGCCCGTTACAAATTAAAGACCAGAAAAATAATTTATATAACTAAGGCTATAATTACACGGACACTATAAAGTCATCCATAGTGTAAAAACTAGAGTACCCTTAAACTATCTTGTTAGATCTATCCAATTCAGCAACTGGTCGATGTATCCAACTACATTATTGCAAGATTACCCTGACACCACACATAGTCCCAATTCTAAAAAATTAAAGAGAATGGTGCAGCATCCTTATCTGGTCCATGCATGCACGTGCTTTTGTAGTAGGTAGCAGGAACACCTTTTCTGAATTCAGCAATGGCCAAAAGACATTTCGCTCTTGATTGTGCGTCTATTTTAATCCATA